>NC_137465.1:12253926-12441426 GCF_964235325.1 Thermobia domestica
TGTATCTTTAGGCTGTTGGACGTAGTCATCAATTTGAATTTAGTACACAGCCGGATCAGTGAATTTGGTTTCGTCAGCAATTGTGATCAAATCATGAATTCAAACGTCAGCACATTCGACGTCAGACATAGCTGTATGCTGAAATCTTTAATCACAGAATGTGATCTATGAATTTGGTTGGTCAGCATGACGTCAGCAACGTGATGAAATCATGAATTCAAACGTCAGCACATTCCTTTCCAATGACGTCAGCAATAACTCTATGAAATCAGCAAATACCGTGTCAGCCCATGAAATCATTTGAGCAAGTGCGTTTCAGCAGGAAAGATAGACTTCTAACGATAAAGTATTCCTCTTCGCAAGCTATTATCCAATAAACAAAACATGTGATGATTGGTATCAATCCTACAACATTTGAACATGTGATTTGATTGGGCAAAGCAGAACAATTTGGTGTACAACTGAACTTTGAAGAATGGCACGAATCGACCAAATGAATGATTATTTTCATGATGAGCTAAATGTGACCATAGTCAAGTCATTAGGCTCAAATCATGAAGTTGTGCTGCATACAGTCCTCGAAGAGAAGATGGTGCTGTTACGTAAAAAGAGTACATTGCATGTCCCTCGCAACATGGTGTATCTAACGCAAACGGAATGGAACAAATTCATCAATGTATTCCAGTGTGTTAAACATGCAGTGGAAGTGTGCAACAAAATAAGTATATTCCTGAAAAAGTACTATTTTCAGAAATGTGTTATGCATATTGTACAACATGTATCTAGATGTTGTGATACATGTTGTCAATATCGTTCGTGGGTGCATACCCGTATTGATAAACAGTTTATTTGCGATCAAATGGACATTTAGTTTCCACCAATTGATATTGCAATAGACCTTAAAAGACTTCAGTTGGAATTAAAATTATACGCTAAAGACAAACTAGTGCAAGAAGTTCAAAATACATTGTATCGACAATATCCAGATTAATTATCTGGTATGGATGTATGTGATTAATCAGTGCAGTGTAATAAAATGACCCAATTCAATGATTTGTGTTTTTCATTTCAAGTACAACCCCATGTTCTGACGTGTACTATTACATCATGATAAACAGTGTTGCCAGATGTTTTTGTTCTAAACAGTTCCGGTTCTTTATCAATGAATGCACTAACTTAAAAATTTGAAACCGAAATTTTTCCAAACAAAAATTTACAAACAAATATTTTGAAACGAAAAAATTTCAAACAAAAAAAATTTGGAAACGAAAAATTTCAAACAAAAAATTTCAAACGAAAAAATTTCAAACAAAATTTTCAAGCAAAATTTTGAAACGAGAAAATTTTTCAACTTTGAAAAAAAATTTCAAACTTGAAACAAAAAAATTCAAACAAAATTTGGAAAACAAAAAAAATTCAAACAAAATTTGGAAACGAAAAAAATTCAAAAAATTTCAAAGCAAATTTTGAAACGAAAATTTTCAAACAAATTTTGAAACAAAAAAATTCATTAAAAAATTCAAAAATATTTTCAAACTAAAAATTTTACGTTTCACGGTTAACCGTCAAACTTTATCCGGTTTTTAACTATTCGATTAACAAATAAACGGTTTTGATCATATTTATCAATGTGTGCAAAATGTTAAACGAAATCAAGATTTTTAAATGTTAAACAAAACTTAAAACTAAATGCAGCAAAGATTTGAAATTCATCAACCAATCAGATTGCACGAAAGATAGTGATCAGCCTATCAGATTGCACGAAAGATAGTGATCAACCAATCAAATTGCATCAACAATAACTTTGCCTGTGTCAGATTACATCGCCTTGTGACTAAATTTCAGTGTTGTAGCATGTATTGCGTTTAGACTATGAGTCATAAGGTGCAATAAGATTAGCCGTCAGTTTTCTAAAGCTCAAGGTCAAATCAACCAACACCAATGATCTTAGACTATGAGCTGTGATTAAAGTTCAAAGTATTGTTTCAAATTTCGCGCCTTATGTTAAAATTCTGTTTATTACAATTCCCAAATTTAAAGAATATTTCTCCCGATATACGTGTCTTAAAATTAACCATATTATTATATGTTCAATAAGGTCCATAATGTCCGTCAATTGTTTACCTTAGTAGAACCAACTGTTTTCTAGAAGTGTGTACTCAAACTTAAGAAGTACCACAACAAATGAAATGAATCCCTGTACACTACCTCATTAAGGTCAATCACATGGTACATCATATAGCTTACGTTTATATTTTTTCCATAGGCGGGAATAATCAAAACTAATGATGTAATTTTATTTTTACAATTCTCAAATTATCCTACAAAGTTTCAATGTACCAATGTCCTGGACTCCTAATCCCATCATAGGTCAATAACTGACCACGTGATCATACTAATATTTGACAATGATTTACCCAAAGAATGAGATACCATCCAATTTTAAGAACAATTACCAATTATTGATTTAGCAATAAGAAATGTACCCCTCCCAAAATTTAAGAGTGGTACACAAATACACCTGTGTCTTATGAAAAAAGTAATAAATCATGTACTCATTCAATAATAAAGCCGTATCAAGAAAGATAAAATAGGTCAATAACCTTTAAAATTGGAATATTTGTCCATAAGAGGGACACCTACTTGTTATTTGATAATTCCCAAATTCAAGAAATGATTCTATGTACCCCAACAAAATTTAAAAGGGAATATAAAAATATAAAGGTAATAAACCTCTGTACTCATTCATCCTTATCAAAGGGCTCATTTACATTTTTGACAATTTTTTACCCATGAAAGGAAACGAAATTTATAAGAACCTATATTATTTATTTATTTATTTATTTAAGAAGAAGAACACAACAGGTTATTCTACCCAATTACAGTGTTCATATCATAGTTACATAGAATATCTATAATATATTTGCGAAATCTATTCTATCTCATACTGTATATATCCAGAACTTTTTTACATTTAATCAGTTTGTTGTACACTGCACCCATCCTCCACGTTGGTGACTGTTTTGTTGCATTTGTTCGAGATTTCTTACAATAAAAGAAATTTCCATTGCCTACACGTATGTTTCCATTGGGTACCCTGAGATGAAAGGAAGAGACCAAATCCTTACTATTTAATTTGTTATTTAATATTTTGTACAAGAATATCATGTCATTTAACACTCTTCTGTGATAGACATTGTGTTAAAATTTTCATTAAGAGAAGTACTACTTTCATATATGGGGAAGATGCCTGTTCTCTTGTACACCGGAAACCGCAGAAATTTATTTTGAACTCTTTCTATTCTAATAGAATCTTTCTTCGTGTGGGGATTCCATATAATAGACGCATATTCTAATTTTGTTCTAACAAATGAAAAATATAATTTCAGTAAAACATTCGACTTATTAAATTCCCTTCCCATTCTCAAAATGAATCCAAGATTTCTGTTTGAGTCATTTACAATTTGATTTATATGATGCTCAAACGATAGTGTGTTATCATATATTACACCCAAATCATTGACAGTTTGTTCCCCCTTTAATTGTTTACCATCTATCTTATATTGAAATTTAACAACATTCCGTTTCTTAGTGAAGGACACGGTTTTGCATTTATCTGAATTTATGTTTAACAAGTTCCTCTTGCACCATTCATTTACTCTGTCTAGATCCTCCTGCAAACTGACACAGTCCTGTGCTGTTGTAATTCTCCTATATAATTTTAGATCGTCTGCATAGAGTAGTTTATGTGATGTTTTGATACAATTAGGAAGGTCATTAATGAATATTATAAAAAGTAACGGCCCTAAATTAGATCCTTGTGGGACTCCAGATGTATTCAAATGATCTACAGGATTTATACACCACATGTTGTTTTCTGTCCATCAAATATGACTTCATAAGAGCAATTAACTGATCAGAAAAGTTGAGAAATTTAAGTTTATTCACTAACAACGTGTGGTTTACCTTATCAAATGCTTTTGTAATATCTGTATAAACTACATCTATTTGATTATTACTCTCCAATGTATCAACAAGATGGTCAGTGAAGACAGCGAGATTTGTTACGGTTGATCTGCCAGGAACGAATCCATGTTGATAATCCGATATTACTGGTTTAATGTGATTTTCAATGCGCTTATAAATTATGCTTTCAAATATCTTTGCAAATGAGTTTAGAATACAAACCGGCCTATAATTTTGAATTTCTTTACTATCATTATTTTTAGGAATAGGACAAACTTTTGTAAGTTTCCATTTTGCTGGAAACTTGCTGGTTTGGAGTATTAGGTTAAATAGCGTGTGCAAAGGTAATAAGAAACTCTCTTCACAACCTTTTATTACATATGATGGTACATCATCGATACCTATCGAACACTTTGATTTTAGTTTTCTGATTGCTATTCGAATCTCGTCCACTTCTATTACCGCTATTTGAAACATATCAATTTTTTCATACATTTCAACTAATGTCGAATCATCTGTTTCAACTAGCAGTGGTGCTCCGTCTGTATACACTGATTTAAAGTAGGTTGCAAATGCGTTTACTATATCTTTATCACATGCTAACTCTTTACCCTCATAACACAATACATTACCATTTAAATGCTTTGATTTACTCTTAATAAAGTTCCAAAACGTAGTTGGGTCCTCTTGTATTAAATATTCCGCTCCCTTAACGAAGTTTGTATATGCGATTTGTATATCTTATACCAAATTGGGCAATTTCCTAACTTTAAGAGTGAGCCAATGTACCTCTGCCAAATTTTAAAATGGAAGCATCGATGTTCTCATGCCTTATAAAAGAAAATAGACCCCTTAATACATTCATATATTCATATAAGGTAATAAAACCGCATCAAAGGGGGTCAATAACCTCCGAAATTTGAATTTTTAACATTTTTTATCCATAAAAGGGAACAAAATGGACCACCCAAATTTATACTAATACATATTAGGGTCCTATAGTACTATATTAAATATTTACATTTGGCAATCTCCAAAATTTAAGGTAGCGGGCCAATGTACTCCTTCAAATTTTTCAACGGATGCACCAATGTATCTATATCTTAAAAAATAGAATAGACCCCTATACATGCCCATATAATCATATAAGGTAATAAGACCTCATGAAAGGGGGTCAATAACCTCCGAAACTTGATTTTTGGTAGTTCTTTACCCATAAAAGGGAACGAGGTGGATCACCCAAATTTATAGTGATACATATTGATATCCTATACTATAATACCAAATGCTTATATTAAACAATTTCCAAAATTTAAGGGTGGCCCCCTCCCAAATTTTTAAAGTGGTGTATCAATGTACCCATGTCTTATGATAGGAAATTAATCCCCTATACATGACTATATAACTATATAAGGTAATAGGACCTCATCAAAGGGGGTGAATTGAGCCTAAAGTCAAACACATGGTAGAACATATTGCTTATGTTTATATTTTGGCATTTTTTTTACCCATGAAAGGGAACTAGATGGACCACCCAAATTTATCCGGATACATGTTTAGGCCCTGAACTATGATACCGAATGCTTAAATTGGAAAATTTCCAAAATTGAAGGGGGTGTGCCAAGGTACCCCTCCCAAAAATTTCAAGGGGTGCATTAATTTACCCATGTCTTATGAAAGGGAATGGACTCTTGTATACGCCCATATAACTATATAAGGTAATTACATCTCATCAAAGGGGATAAATTAGGTCAAAAACCTCCGAAATTTAACTTTTTGGCAATTTTTTACCTATGAAAGGGAACGAAGTGAACTCCCAATACTAATAGAGGTACATATTATATTCCTAGGCTACCATACCAATTTTTTAGATTTGGCAATTTCCAAAATTTAAGGGGGTGGTCCTATGTACCCATGCCAAAATTTAGGGGTGGGCCAAGGTAGCCCTGCCAAAATGTAGAGGGGGTGGTCCTAAGTACTCCTAGGTCATTGACCTTGGGCCAAGCTCATTGACCTTTGACCTATGACGTCACAAAGGTCGGGGTCAAAGTCCAAAGCTAGATCAGGTGCTGCCAGTACTACTCTATATCTAAACTTTCAAAAATTTTCCAATAAAGAATAAAAGGTCGCTCAAAAAACTGGATCCCTCCCCGGCCATAGGGTAGATCCGCCATTCCCTATTACAAGCGGTGCAAGGAATTACACAGCAATTAATACTAACTAGGATTAGGTATAAATTAGATTTCTGGGATTTCTACAGCTATGGCCATGTCAACCCATCATACATTGGCCCGCGGAATTGGGAAGGAAAAAAGGGAATGGGGAAGGAAGGAACCAATCTGGAACCATTATGTTAGGTACTATCCCGGCATTCGCCTGGTGTGAATGAGGAAATCCCAGAAAAAAACCTCACTCAGGATAGCCGGCCTGAAAAAGGTGTTACATCCTTCCGACCGAGTGTCCACCGGGAATTGAACCCATGAGCGCACGCACCAAAGGCGAGAGTGTTAGCGAATATCTTACGCGGAACCACATACATATCTCAATAAAGAAACAACTCAAACTACCCACATTTATCTCGATTTTCGAAGAGAAGCCTTTGCAATATGCCAAGCATTACTATACACAAAAACCGTTTAATCTCGTCGCAGCTATTTACATTTAAGTATTACAATTAAACGATTACGTTATTTACATGTAAGTATTGTGTCATTTCTTCGAATAAAATCATAGAAATATATATATATATATATATATATATATATATATATATATATATATATAGATAGATAGATAGATAGATAGATAGATAGATAGATAGATAGATACAGTGGCGGCGATTGGACGTTAAAAGTAGGGGGGCAAGACATGATCTCAATATTTGTAAATCAATCTTAGTTTCCCTGGTTGTTTCTATCACTACGAAAGGTTGTATACTAATAGGATACTATCGTTTTCGGTTAAAATACGGTATATTGTATCTCATATTTTATTAAGTAAATTGACAAGGGCAACGGGAGTAGGTACTAGCCGTTTGTACTCTTAAACAACGAAAATGTAAGGAAAGATTTCATTCCTTGCTCATGAACATGTTAAAAATTATGTCTTGAAAATTATGTAATCAGATTATTTAATAACAAATTTGCAATATAAATAAATAAAAAGAATAATATTAATCATAGCAATGAATAATGAGGTTTGGGTTTTATAAGAATAATATTAATCATAGCAATGAATAATGAGGTTTGTTTTATAGATGTTATATTGAAACTAGAGATTAATGAACAACTTAATTTTTAATTAAACACATGTTATTAAATGTATGTTTTACTCTCAGAAAATGAAACACAGTAAATACTACAAGCATATGCTACGACATTTAAAGAAATATTTTCTTTTGCAGCTTCCCGAAAATGTTCTTTGCCATTATGTTCAGTTTTCACTTTCTTGGAACACATCAAGACAAAACACTTAGAAACATTCCACAGTCCAGTTATACAAAATAATCCTAAAACCTAGAATTATGTTGAATTCACTAAATTTAATTGTATATACACTCGTACACCCCTAAACACACCACTGCAAAACAATGGAAAAGGTAGAAGTTGTTTCTTATTACTCTCTTTTTAATCAATATTCCTTACTATTGGAAAGAAGAAAAGACATTTTAGGAACTGTCAATTTTTGTGCAATTAAAGAATAACTTGTGAAAGACTTCTTGTTTTGCGAAATGTTTTCTCAGTTAGTTTCAAAGCTGCTGACTAACATATCGAGTCCTTGTAAGAAGAAATGAAAGTACGCTGGAATTGTTGACCTCCAATACGTTAATTTTTGGGTTATTTTCCGTGGCAATTCATACGCAATTCCTTGTAGCTTTCCTAACTCCACGGGAAGACAACCAATACGTACTCATGCAACGGCAAATATTATATGGCACCATTTTTTTCTATGAACCAGTAGTACGTTACATTTCCACATGAAACTATATAGATTATAGGTAACTACAAAAAAGTGAGGGGGCAGTTGCTTCCTTTGCCCCCCCTAATCGCCGCCCATGAATAGATATATAGATATATATATCGCACACCCGGTGGAAGACTGTTACAACTCAAAAATACAAATTTATGGGAACGTGCCTTTTAAAGTTTGTTATTCTATCAAAATTGTTTAGTTATGTTTATGAAAAAACACCACCAGGCAGAACTCGGTTCTCTCTCTCCATTCTCTTTTGAGGGATGATAACTGCAAATTGCCATTTTTTGAGTGGTAACACTCTTCCCCCGGATGGGCGATATATATATATTGAGGTGTCCCTTATTTTGGGTAATTTCCTGTTGCGATGCGCACCCCCCCCCACCCAAATGTATTCTACGTGACCATAAACACGCATTAGTGAAATAGCAGCTCTCTACGAGAATGTTAACCCGTGTCGACTTGACGACGAAGTCCTAAAATGACGTTTCTACGTTGTAATATAATTCAGAATTTCCAACCGTGATAAGGGAGAAACTAAAAGAGACAGAGAAACGAAATTTTGCACGAAGCAACTAGAGGCAGGAAGACATCTGTCCGTGTATTGAAGAGAATCACCGGATAAATAGGGTTGCCAACCTAAGAGAAAGTTATCTTTTTGTAAATTGAATGAACTAAATTGGATATTATCATTGGAAGCAACAATAAAAATAAAGAAAAAAGAGATGGTAAACGCAGATCAGTGTTGCAAACTTTTCGAGAAATAACGTGAAACATGTGCAATCACCGTTGGCGCGTACAGAAAGTGAGGTACTAACGTTTTGTACGCCTTAAATTAAATAATGACAAGAACTGTTTAAACTGACTCTAAGTCTAGAAGGGTCAGCTGAACAGAGTTACCATCAATAGAACAGAAAAGTTGAGTTTGTAAAAGGTAAAACAACTCGGAAAAGGTCACTAGTGCTGTATAGTTTAAAACTTATAATGCAAGCCGGTAGAGCATGAGGAGTGCTTATGTGAGATCGATAAGTCACGTACTAACAGAGATATTCGGTATTTTGTTAAAGCAGAGGTAATGTTTGTAAAAGGTGGCAACGGTGCACAGCGGCGGTTGTTTACTCTTGACGTCATCATCATTATCAGAGACCTCAAAAACCCACGAGTACATAAGCCCAAAACAACTGCTCAGTCTTTTCATATTTTAACCAGGTTGTTAGGATTCTAAGCCGCTGTGCAAAATTGCCATCTCTTACAAACCTTACGTCTCAGCTTTAATAAGATACCTAATATCTCTGCCAGTACGTGACTTATCGATCTCACATAACTACGGTACTACTCCTCATGCTTTACCGCCTTACATTATAGGTTTTTAACCATACAGCACTAATGACCTTTTCCGAGTTATTGTGCCTTCTACAAACTCAACTTTTCTCTTTTGTTGCTGGCAACACTATTCAGTTGACCCTTCTAGACTTAGTGTCAGTTTAAACAGTTCTTTTCAGTTTTTTTTTTTTTTTTTTTTTTTTAATTTAAGGTGTACAAAACGTTAGTACTTCACTCCCTGTATTCGCCAACAGCGTTTGCGCATGTTTCACATTATTTCTCGAAAAGTTTGCAACACTGATCTGCGTTTACCATCACTTTTTTCTTTATTTTTACTGTTGCTTCCAATGATGATATCCAATTTAGGCCGTTCGATTTAGAACAGCAAAACTTTCTCTTGGGTTGGCAACACTGTTCAACTGGTGATGTTCTTCAATACACGGGCAGATGTCCTCCTTTCTCTACTTGGTTCGCGCAAAGTTTTGTTTCTCTGTCTCTTTCAGTTCTTCCGTTATCACGATTGGACTTTCTAAATTATATTATAATGTGGAAACATCATTTCATGACTTTGTCGTCAAGTCGGCACGGATTAACTTTCTCGTAGGGAGCTGCTATTTCAGTAATGCGTGTTTATGGTCTCATAGAATAACATTTGGGGGTGTGTGCGTATCGCAACACGAAATTACCCAAAATAAGGGACACCCTAATATATATATATATATATATATATATATATATATATATATATATATATATATATATATATATATATATATATATATATATATATATACCTCTGGGGGCAGTTTCCACCCTGACCCACAAGTTACGGCTTGCTTCTTTGCAGCTTAGAACAAAACTTAAAATTGGCGCACGACAGACACTCTTAACACGTCCTCACTCTTCTGTCTCTGGAAGCCAACTAACCTGTCACAACTCGTTCAAACTCGACATTGACTGTTCCAAAAGTTTAGGCTATCGCGCTTAGTAGTTGAAATGGATGCAACATCGCTAGATGGAACTGAGCAACTACATTCACCATACTTTCTTATCACACCCTGTACATTAGATGTATCTATGCGCTCGTGCTCTATCTTAATTTGAAGATGCTGCTTCTAATAGTAAATCGTTTATTTGCAACACTTGTATGGTTGTATTAAGTCTGAATGTTTAAAGATTACTGGGAGAAGAAAGAAAGAAGATATTTCTTTAAAACACGCAGGAGAATATCTATTGACCATGGAGAGTTCATCTTCTAATTAATAATGACTTAATTCACTCATGTTACAAATGTCTCTTGACAACCAGTGAAAGAGATAAGATTAGTTGAATGAGATGCGAAACGCACGTACAATATAAAATTTATATAGAATAAACTACTTATAACTGGGATTTAATTCATTACTATGAAACCAGCTGGAGGTACAAGATGATCTAAGGAGGATAGAGGTCAAAATGTGAGATAGAATATAAAGGAAATAAGAATACCGTCTGATACTTTCACCAACTTCTTAAAAGAAGCATCCTAACTAATTCATTGTACTGGAAGCAATTAAGATTTTTTTCTCTCGATCTGTACAGAAATTTTCAATAGCTTTTTCAGGAGTAATTTCGTATTCTAAAATTGTGTGTCCTGATCAGTGTTTCAATACTATTTTCAGGTGAATTTTATTGTCATTTAATTTCTTGTTTCTCGATTAGTTTGTAGCTTCAATATTAAAACTAAGTCTTATAAGTAGTTCAGTGATTACACCTTCCTAGAAGCTTCATTCAAAGAACCAGTCACCGATTGATTGGAACTGGAATTCGTTCTTCATGGCTCATAAGATCTATCTACCTGTCAATCACAGTCGGTCACTAGGGTTTAAACGAAACATAATAGTCTTCCTCGCAAGTAAAAAGTAACGGGTAGTAGTAAAAAGTATATAATAATATATATTAATATTCCATTTTAAGTAGCAATTTAAACAATAAAATTACAAAATTTATGAACTGCTACACTCAACCTCCACCAAGTATCGATTACTGCGCAAAAACAAGATGGCAACATTTGCAAAAATTTATTATATACAGTGAACATTTGGATACAACCTTTGGTTCGCGAACAAATCAAATTACGAAAAAGTTTTCTGAACTTTTTCGCCCCTCGGCTTACGTACAATATTTCGGGATACAAACGCACACACGCGCCCAGTAATGCTTTTGCGCATTTGTCGTAAATATTACGACAAAATGCTGAGGTCAAATTATTTTACTTTCTTTCTTTTTTTTTTTTTCATTTTTTGAGTTTTTTCTATCCCTTATAGTGTTTTGTTTAATTTAGTGTTACTGGTTAGTCTTCAGAAAGAATAATATTTACTTTCATTCTATATTCAAAAAAAAAAAAAAGTTAAAAGTGTAAAAACGAATGCATAGATCAACATGTTCCTGTGGCTAGAAAAATAACTTCGCCTTACGAACATTTCGGTTCACAAACAGCGTTATAGAACGGATTGTTTGTAACCCGAAGGTATACTGTATTCTGTGACGTCTTACAGACTGACTACCAAGAGCGTGAATAGTTACCGTTCACGTAGCCACTGTCTATAAAAATGAGGACAAACACAAAAAGTTATAATAAATAAATGTTGACTAAATAACAAAACAAAGTGTTGACATTTCCTGTCCAAAAAATTTCAAGAAAATAAATTATTACTCCTGCAAACGTAAGAATTGCTGTAATATATCTTCCTGTAGTTTTCTTATTTTGACAGTTGTTCTACCTCTTACTTGCCAACAATAGAAATTCTCCCATCCACCACTTAAGCACAATATAACAAGACAGGAAAAATGCAGGCGACATTTTGAGATTTCTTCCCTCCTATAATGACATACTTTTTTTAACTATAGTAAATATTCTTCCCAGCGAATTCATTCACACAGCTCGAGCAGATGCTTTTCAGAGTTTAGGAAATGAGAAGAGAGATGGTAAAAGTTGTGCTTACTTCCACGTTATTATTTCAGGAAAAAGAAATACATATTTTGTTCTTTTTATATCCTCTCGGATTCTCAGGCAATCCATGACGCCTACGAAATGTTCAACGAAGTTGTAAATGCGTTTATAAGTTACTTTGATTCTTATCTCAGTCACGACAATGTTAGAAAACTAATTGTATTAGTTGAAACTCAAGAAGGAAAAAAAAAAAAAAAAAAAGATCTCTTTTTTATCCATACGTCTTTTTCTATATGCACTTCAAGTCTACATGGGCCTCTTACACTATATTTTGAATCACTAGTCCCCAAAATTACGTGGGTCGTTCAATAAACGATTCCCTGAGCTGTTTTTTTTTTTTTTTTTTAATTTTTGGATCAAAAGATATTTTAATCAAAAATTTTCTTGTAGGCCTTATATCTGGAAAACTACACATAGTGTAGTCAAACCCAAACTGTCAGTTAGCTCAGTATGATGTGCTTATTCCGTAGAAAATACGAAAACTCGATTTAGGGGCTGTTCAAAGACTTTTGGGCCCTGATCCAGAAACTAATTATTGGTCAAGATCGCAATCTTTTGACCCATTTTTGGTCTTTCCTAATTTTCTTGTTTAAGATACAACATTTATAAACTCTCCCTCACCTTTCACATAATTCCCAATGAGATTCAATCATTTGTCCCATCGTTGCACCAATTTGTATAAAAACCCAACACTGTAAACGAATGGAGTAACTCGGCGCTAAATTGAGGCTATATGGAGAATGGGGCAGTCGTTCCCACCTTAATTCTTCAATTTTGTGTCTTGTTTACGTGCTGAGTGAAGGTGGGCGTTATCGTCAAGAAAAAGAGACCAGGTCGCTTATGTCGAATTGCGTTTTCCTGAAGAAGAGTTATGGTTCGTCGTAAGCGACCTAGTCTCCTGCCATCTGGTGATGAAGAAGTGAAGCGGAATGTAAGGTTAGTGCTAAATAGCTAGATCCCTGATTTTTTGCAAAGGGTTTGGACAAATTGGTCAACGGTGAGACAAATACCTGAATTTCAATAGGGACTGTGTGGAGAAATGAGGAAGGACCCACCTGCATTACAAATATATCTTTAAAAAATAAATATTTCACAGCTTAGAAACTTATATATTGAACGACCCACTTATTTTGCCGGCCTGTATTGTTACCTTTGGCTTATAACATAGTGCTGTGTCATCCCTGAAACTTTCTTCTGATGCAACTCTCAACTCCAGACTAAAACTAAGCCACTAAATCAGTTTCATGGATATTTATGACAGGCGCGCAACCAGATTTTTTTTTTCTTGGGAGGGGTCCAGAATTTGAAGGGGTCAAATATTACAGGACACTGCGTCTATGTAGTATTAAACCGTGTTATTTTACACCCTAAAATGGTTAAATACTGCCACTTATATTCTTAACAAAATTACTAGAACCAGATTGTTTTGTAAGAAAAGAAAAGAGTATGAAGGAAGTATAAGATAAACAACTTTAGGCTACATCAATCATTTCTCTGCTAAGCAAATACAGTTTTATTAAGAAAGGGTACACATATATGTCGAGTTACGAAGTTTTTTGCGAGGGAGGGTCCGGACTCCTTGGACCCCCTACATGGGTGTGTCCCTGCTGAAGAATATTCCGATCTGAAGACAAAACTTAACATTGTTATTGGGGTTTTCAAGCACATATTTACGTGAAACAACTTCTGTCTGTGTGTGCAATTAAGCAAAATGTGGGAACTAGGGGTTGGGTTGGTGCCGCTCTACATGTTGAAGTCTCAACATGATATACGTATCGAATTCCCTCGTGGTTATAGGCCTATAGTTAGCGTAGGTGCCTTCGTACGGGAGACCTTGGTTCGATGATTTCCAGTGTGAACTCACGTGGTTCGAACCCCACGTTAAATTATAAGTAGACTTCGGATTTTTGCATATTTGCATGTTTCTTTTCTGATGTGATATTGATATGCTCTTTAAACAGAAACTCGTTTTAGTTGTTTTGGGGTAAAATAGTAGAGTTTTATAGTGCATATATTTGCATATTTCGGAAGTTAGTGCATGTTTATGTCGTTATTGCATATAAATACATTTTAAAGAAAGGACCAAATTGATAACTTTTAATGTATAACTAGCTGAACCTGCGCTCTCTACACAGCGCATCATTCGCATATGAGCATAAATCTCCTTCTCATTCCTCACAACATATGTACATGTCCCTTTACAGACACAAGTGAAAGACGTCTTGATTTAAAAAAAAAAATCGCAAGGGGTATCATAAAGGGGAGATTTTTTCGTTTTTTTTTTCTCAATATCTCGCACCGTTTGTAAGATTTGAGCCTACTTCCGGTTGGAGTTTCTAATTCATGTATGACCAGTGTTTTCTTTCTTCTTGCATGCAGTATGTAATAAGCAAATACATTGCATATATAATTAATTATAATGTCAGTTATATATGGTGTTCATTGGACAAAACACTCAAAAAATAAAGATTTATCTTAAGACTCGAGAAATGGTTATCCTTCCTTTTTCACTATTATTTGGCCATGCAACAAACGCCTGAAACATATACAACCCCAATATACAACATTGTGGTATTGAAATGTGTAACACATAGGATATGATGCTTTAGTTTTTTTTTTTTTTTTTTTAATTTCAACGCTTCCAGCGTACCCTAAAAACTGTAATAAAGAAATAATGGCCATGTCTTTTTTTAAATATTCAATTAGAACTGGACAATCTACGCAAAATTTCCAATCGATCAGTGAAAACGTCATTTTTCTAGAGCTTGTAGTTTCCGAGATCTCATTGTCGAAAGGATTGGCCACAAACATATAAATATAGTTTAAAAGAACTCGGAAGATGGAGGCACAACTCACATGCATTGATTTTAGAGAAGGCTTATTAAAATACAAAGGCTTTGAACAATAATTTTATATCATAAACTTTATGAAAAAGATATAGTTAACTAATTTAGACTATTTAAAGTACGAATACTCAAAATGTTTGTCTCTGTTAAACGTGAAATCACACATAACCGTAAATGAAAGATTTGAAAGCTAAAGTTATAGGTTGGAGCTCAGGCACTTTTAATTGTTATTGTAGCATTTTAATAGATAGATAACTTTCGTCATAAATGGAATTCCAAGTTTCTACTATAAATAGACTCAAGACCTTGAAATGGTTCATTGTTGTCGGTTTCGAATATCTTCCAAGGTCATGTGAAAGGAGAACAAGAAAGGGGTGAGTGATTCATGCTCTCGGCAATGATGCATGATTGACACTTCTTTTTAATAGAAGATATAAATAACGGTGTCAAATCACCTACAACAAAATTTCCACATCACCTATCTCAGAAATTAAAGCTGCTACCGTTTTGTGTGTGTGGATTTGAAATTGTGTTGTCCTGTGGCAGGACAAAAATATCGAAAGAAGAATCTAGAAATTATCTCCTGAAACAGGGTCTATTTAGTTGTAGTGCGACATCTTCAAATCTGAAATTTAACTATGTCTGAATTTAGTTCAATTTTGTCCACCCAAGACTTTTTTTTTTTTTTTTTTTTGTAAAATTCAAGTAAACGAGGGAGGGCCATTTAAAAATTTTGCCACTTTGATGACCTGTAATGCGAATCTTCAAATCTGAAATTTAAGTACCTCAGAAATTTGTCCAATTTTTGTCGTTCTCCAGTAGCCAAGTTGGCGGAAATCATAGTGATTGGTACGGCAACTTGGACATTAGTCCCAGGCGTTGTCAGAGTGACTTTAACGGCTGGGATACTGCGGGGTGGAAGGCAACGGGAAACCATCACTCTATTTTCCCTAGTTTGCTGGCAGCAAAAAGAGAACATATAAACAATGGTCTTTCGCAGGTCAAAATGTAGTTCCGGAGGTAAAATATCCCCCATTCGGATCTCCGGGAGGGGGATGGTTTGGGAAGGACTATTGGACGAGAAAGTAATAACGGGGGAAGACAGACAGAGAAAGAAAGACAAGGAAGAGCAAAAGGTTTAGGGACATGGAACGTACGTACTATGTTACAGGGATGAAAATTAGAAAATCTTAAAGAAGAAATGAAACAAAATAATTTAGATTTGGTAGGCGTGTGTGAAGTTAGATGGGAAGGTAATGGGGTATTGAACAGCGAAGGATATAGAATGTTTTACTCAGGTAATGAAAAGGGCGGTCATAATGGCGTAGGAATAATTCTTGGAAAGCGCTTAAAGGAGAAGGTAGTGAAAGTAGAATTTATTGGTGATAGAGTTATGATGTTAAGACTTAAAGGAAAAACGAAGGATCTAGTGGTGATACAGACATATGCACCGACGACTTCGCATGCAACTGAAGAAGTAGAGGAAAATTATGAAAAAATAGAAGAAATTATAGATAGGGAGAAGAAGGGTGCATGCATAATTCTAATGGGAGATTTCAATGCAGTTGTGGGAGAAAAACAGGAAGGTAGTATTGCAGGCAAATATGGTTTATGCGCAAGAAATGAAAGGGGAGAGGGACTGGTGAATTTCTGTAGACAGAATTCACAAGTAATTGGGAACACTTGGTTCAATCAGCACAAGAGAAGAAGATATACATGGAAATCACCAATAGACGGCGGAAGATATCAGATAGACTATGTTATGATTCAGGACAGGTATCGGAATAGCTTAAAGAACGCGAAGACCCTTCCGGGGCTGATATTTTCTCTGATCATAATCTTGTGCTAGCCGAAGTAGATATTCAACTGAAAAATGTAGGCAGTAGAAAAGTAGATAACAAAGTGTTGAATATTGAAAAGTTGAAAAACGAGGAAGTAAGAAATTTTTTCGTTAAAAAATTCGAAGAAAAATGTTCAAACGAGGAAAGAATAGGTGTAGGTAGTAACGCACGGTGGGAACATAATAAACGTTGCATACAGCAGGCTGCAGAAGAAGCAGTAGGTTACCGCGAACACAAAACTGCTAAGAAACCATGGGTTGCAGAGCAGATGTTGCAGAAAATGAGGGAGAGGAAGATGTGGAAACAGGTTGATACAGAGGAAGGCAGAAAGATGTACAGAAAGTTAAATAATGAATTACGAAGAGAAACAGACAGAGCGAGGGAAGAGTTTTACAAAAGAAAATGCGAGGACATAGAAGAATTAAAAAGAGTTGGGAAATATGAGGAAATGTACAAGGAGGTGAAATCTATGGAATTTCGGTTGAAACAAGGGGGTATTATGATGGCAGTAGAAAATAAAAATGGGAAGGTAGTCAGCGAGAGAAATGAAGTCATAGGAAGGTGGAAAAAAATACGTTGAAGACTTATATGAGAGTAGGAATAGACCGTGTAGCCTAAATGTTGAAGTAGAAAATGAAGTAGGCGAGGATGATAAAGGATTTAGTATTTTTAGGGATGAGTTTGAAAAGGCTATATCCGAGATTAGGAATGGAAAGGCAACCGGAATAGATAACATACCAATCGAATTCATTAAAAATATAGGAGACAAGGGAAATGAAATCTTTAAGTTTTACGTCCCACGGTTATGCCGGTTAGGCTAAAGGAGACGGTGATAATGAGAGATGAGTGAAATGGTGGAATGAAGAAAGTGGGAGGAAACGGGAGAACCCCGAGAAAACCCACGAGCACGGTGTTTGTCCACCACAAAGTTGAGACAAGGGAAAGAAAGAATTGTTCCGACTATGCAATGATATATATGAAACAGGAGAATGGCCAAAAGACTTTCTGAAAACGATCATGATACCGATGGCTAAGAAATCGAACCCAAAGAGATGTGAGGATTATAGAACTATTAGTCTCATATCTCATGCAGCTAAAATTCTGCTCATAATACTGAACAGAAGGTTATATGAAAGAACAAATAAAGAAGTTGAGGAGGAGCAGTTCGGGTTCAGAAGAGGCAAGGGCACAAGAGATGCAATTGGATTATTAAGGGCGATCGGTGAAAGATTTATAGAAAAAGGGAAAGAGGTGTGTTATATTTATTGATCTAGAAAAGGCTTTTGACCGCGTGAATTGGGAATTGTTGTTGGGAGTTCTAACGAAGATAGGGTTGGAATGGAAAGATCGAAGACTCATAAGAAACTTATACATGAACCAACAAGTAAGTGTTAGGATAGGGGAAGAACTGACGGAAGAGAGTGCAATTGGAAGGGGAGTTCGACAAGGATGCTGCCTCTCGCCAACACTATTTAATGTCTATCTAGAAGAGATAGTGAAAAAGAGTTTATATGATGATGATGGAATTTCGGTAGGAGGTAGAATGATTAGATGCATAAGATTTGCAGACGATATGGCGCTTGTTGCAGAATCTGAAAAGAAAATCAATAAAATGTTAGAAAAAATTAGAAAGGACTTTGAAGAATACGGGATGAAAATAAATGTTAGAAAGACAAAAGCCATGGTGATTGAAACGAAGGGGTCTGTGTCAAATATAAAAGTAGGAGGGAAGAAAATAGAACAAGTGAATAGTTTTCGATATCTGGGTAGTATTCTTAGTAATAACATGAAGTGCGAGCGTGAAATAAAAGCAAGGATAGGAATGGTGAAAGAAGCCTTTAGGAGGAAGAAAAGTCTGTTTTGTGGGACCTTGGACAAAGAGTTGAGAAAAAGACTTATAAAATGCTTCGTGTGGAGTGTTGTACTGTATGGGGCGGAAACGTGGACATTACGTAAAAGTGACGAAAATCGACTGGAAGCCTTCGAAATGTGGGCGTGGAGAAGAATGGAAAGAATTAGTTGGGTCGAGCGCAAAACGAATGAGAGAGTGTTAGAAATGGTGGATGAGAAGAGAACACTTTTAGATATTATTAGGAAGAGGAAGAGAAACTGGTTGGGGCATTGCCTAAGAAGAAATTGTATCATGAGGGACGTCCTAGAGGGTATGGTGGCGGGAAAGAGAGGGAGGGGGCGAAGGAGACTACAATTAATGGATGATATAAAAACAGAAAGATCATACGCGAAGACGAAGAAGTTAGTGGAGGACCGTGGAGCATGAAAGCTTCTCAGCTGCGGCAAGTGACCTGTCAATAAAGGCAGAATACCTCTGATGATGATGAAGAAAAAATTTTGTAAAATTCAAGTAAAAGAGGGAGGGCCATTTCAAAATTAGGTCACTTCGATCTCCTGTAGTGAGAGATCTTTAAATTTAAAATTTAACCAGCTCACAATTTTGTCCAATTTTCGTCTATTTTTGTTCACCCAAGAAAAATTTTTGTACCATTCAAATAAACGAGGGAGGCCTACTTCAATCACCTATAGTGCGACATGTTCAAAATCTGAATTTTAAATAGTTCATAATTTTGTCAGATTTTAGTACACTTTTGTACCACCAAGAAAAATTATGTAAAATTGAAATAAACGTGGGAGGGTCATTTGAAATTTTGGCCACATCGATAAGTGTGACATGCTCAAATTCGCATTTTAACAAGCTTAGAATTTTGTCCAATCCTTGTACCACAAACAAAACATTTTGTAACATCCAAATAAACGAGAAAGGTCATTTCAAAATTTGGCTACTTCGATCACCTGTAGTGTGACATTTTTAAATTCGAATTTTAATTAGCTCAGGATTTTGTCAATTTTTGTATCACCAACAAAAAAATTTGAACGCTCAAATTAACAAAGGAGAGTCATTTCAAAATTAATTTTGGCCACTTCGTTCACCAGTAGTGTAACATCTTTAAATTATAATTCTAACTAGCTTAGAATTTTCACTGTTTTTCCAAATTTTGAAATGAACCTCCCTCGTTCATTTGGATGGTATATATCTTTTTGTTGGTGGTTCAAGAATGTAAAAAATTGGACAAAATTTTAAGCTTGTTAAAATTTGAATTTGAAGATGCACTACAGGTGATCGATGGGGCCAAAATTTCAAATGACCCTCTCTCCTTTATTTCAATTGTAAAAGAAAATTCTTCATGGTTTACCAATGTACAAAAACCGGACAAAATTCTGAGCTATTTAAAATTCGAATTTGAAGATGTACGACAGGTGATCGAAGTAGCCCAAATTTTGAAATGACCTTCCGTCGTTTATTTAAATGGTACAAAATTTTTCTTGGACAATAATGGACAAAATTCTGAGAGCTAGTTAAAATTGAACTTTGAAGATATAGCATTAGAATTAATGGACCCTCTGAAACAATGGATTGAGGTCGAGAGACGTTAACAATTCAAGGAGAAAATATATTTTGCAAAGTGTGTGCTAAACAAGTAATATTTTCAAACTAAATATGCTTGTTTTCAGGAGAGAACATTTCCATTTTGTTCGACAGCAAAAGCTTACACTTCAGCAGCGCCCTATTTTTTGGCCTTCTTATATTTTCATAACAGTTTCAAGTCTGGTAACGAGTTCTACAAGTATGAAACAATCCAGTTGTTTATATATATATATATATATATATATATATATATATATATATATATATATATATATATATATATATATATATATATATACGGGAGTAGATGTATTTCAATTTCACATACTGAACTGTCTGAACCCGAAAAGCTTTTAGCTTATACACCATCGAACAGATAGTATTGAAATATGAAAAGTACTACCTGTTGTGTTTTAAATCCAAAATTTTGACGTGTACATAAAAATGTTAGTTTGAGAGAAATATTTTAATTGGAGCAAAGCTCCTCGTTTCGCGATACGGTAATTCGAGAGTACGCGCTCGGTGTCGTACGGGGGTCGCAGGTCCTGATCGAACATACCATTGAGGAATAATCAACGAAAAACGGGATGCCCATAGACTTAATCTTGCAAAAGCATTTGGCGCGAGAATTCTTATTGTGAACGATGGAAAATTGAATTTTCAGCATTAGAAATAGGGCGAAGCCTTTTCGTTTTGTTCTGCGAACGCAGTGTTTCAAAACCATTATGCTTTTCTCTCATATGCCAAATTCAACTATTTGCATGTCGTGATCGATCACCAAAACAATTGATGCATTAAAAAAAATCAAACTTGTTGCGTACACAGTTTAATATGATATGAAAGTTATACAATAGAGATAAACAACTTAATTTACATATATAGAAAATGTTATTTCTTTCTGGCTTTTTTTTCAATAATTCAATACATGGATAGAAAAAACTAAGAAATTTATGTGCGTGAAACAGACCTGTATTCAGGGGAGTCTAGGGGGCCGCCCCCCTAAATTTTTGCTGGGCCCCTAAAAGTTTTACAGTAGGCTTGCAAAAGAACTATAATATGGTGATGAACTATCATATGGTTGGATCGGATCCCCCCTAACTTCAGCCGGACCCCCCTACATTTTTGGGCTGGCTACGGGCCTTTCGTGAAATAAACATAAAGATTTTGATAAAAATTGAAACAAACGAGATTGATAACATTAAGATACTGGTGTTTATTTCTACTTTCTAAGTTTCCAATATAAATTCAGTAGTACAGTGTAGTTGTTTCCAGCGAAATATGACTTCAGCTGTACCTGAAGCCTTGTTACAAGTAAGTAAAAGCAATTTTAATGCATTTGTACAAGTGACTGCAACATGCAGTAACTTAAAAAAGAATTTAAGAGAGCACTTCGCTTTTTTTTTTTTTCAATCTACTGTAGAAGTTCCGTAACCAATAACTGAAACAGGAATTTCAGATAGAGGACTTAAAAAAGAATAAAACTTGAACAAAGGAAGAGAAGATGGCGAAAGGATCTCCAATAATAGAAAGATATTATTAAAGAAAAAGGAATGAAATGCAGCTGTGCAACTTTCTACGAGTAGGCCATCTTCTACTTCCAGTCGCAGAAGTTCAGAAGAAGAATCTGATTCTCTTGGAGGAAGATGAAGAGACGGGAGAACATATCATTGCAGCAAATGAACTGTCATTAAACGCCGGAAACTATCATCTGAAACTATTCATTTACGCATAATCATAGTCTGGTTCATTCAGAATCGTAGCCAGCAGGGTGGCATAAGGGCATGTGCTATCTTTTTTCCTTTGACTCCTGTGTGTCTAAGACACACATTATAATTAATTTATAATTAATCATTCTACCAATTTTTGTAACTTCAATGATTATGTACAAAGATTTCATTGTATCCTTTTTTAGTTAGTGATAGTAGCCACTTGTATTTATAGGTTTAAAACAAGCCAATAATTATACTTTTAAAAAAAATAGATGTAGATATCTGCAACACTTCAGAATAAAGTCAAGACAATTTAATAGTATTTATAATTCTGCAGGTGGAAGTTGAGTGTTCCTAATTTCTAAAGTAAGTAAGAACATGCGCCAAGGCCAATATAATTTTTTTTTCATTCAAGAAGAGAAACATGAAAACAACATTTCTAATACTATTTTGTAAATTAAACTACAACATGCAAAATTACCTAGTTAAGTAGAAGATAAAATTACCTAGTTAAGTAGAAGATAAGATTACCTAGTTAAGCAGAAGATGAAATTACCTAGTTAAGTAGAAGATAAAATTACCTAGTTGAGTAGAAGATAAAATTACCTAGTTAAGTAGAAGATAAAATTACCTAGTTAAGTAGAAGATACAGTTACCTAGTTAAGTAGAAGGTGAAATTACTTAGTTAAGTAGAAGATAAAATTACCTAGTTAAGTAGAACATAAAATTATCTAGTTAAGTAGGAGATGAAATTACCTAGTTAAGTAGAAGATAAAATTACCTAGTTGAGTAGAAGATAAAATTACCTAGTTAAGTAGGAGATGAAATTACCTAGTTAAGTAGAAGGTGAAATTACCTAGCTAATTAGAAGATAAAGTTACCTAGTTAAGTAGAAGGTGAAATTACTTAGTTAAGTAGAAGATAAAATTACCTAGTTAAGTAGAAGATAAAATTATCTAGTTAAGTAGGAGATGAAATTACCTAGTTAAGTAGAAGGTGAAATTACTTAGTTAAGTAGAAGATGAAATTACCTAGTTAAGTAGAAGATAAAATTACCTAGTTAAGTAGAAGATAAAATTACCTAGTTAAGTAGAAGATAAAATTACCTAGTTAAGTAGAAGATAAAATTACCTAGTTAAGTAGGAGATGAAATTACCTAGTTAAGTAGAAGATAAAATTACCTAGTTAAGTAGAAGATAAAATTACCTAGTTAAGTAGAAGGTGAAATTACCTAGTTAAGTAGAAGATAAAATTACCTAGTTAAGTAGAAGGTGAAATTACTTAGTTAAGTAGAAGATAAAATTACCTAATTAAGTAGAAGATAAAATTACCTAGTTAAGTAGGAGATGAAATTACCTAATTAAGTAGGGGATTAAATTACCTAGTTAAGTAGAAGATAAAATTACCTAGTTAAGTAGAAGATAAAATTACCTAGTTAAGTAGGAGATGAAATTACCTAGTTAAGTAGAAGGTGAAATTACCTAGTTAAGTAGGAGATGAAATTACCAAATTTAGTAGAAGATAAAATTACCTAGTTAAGTAGAAGGTGAAATTACCTAGCTAAGTAGAAGATAAAGTTACCTAGTTAAGTAGAAGGTGAAATTACTTAGTTAAGTAGAAGACAAAGTTACCTAGTTAAGTAGGAGGTGAAATTACTTAGTTAAGTAGGAGATGAAATTACCTAGTTAAGTAGAAGATAAAATTACCTAGTTGAGTAGAAGATGAAATTACCTAGTTAAGTAGAAGATAAAATTACCTAGTTGAGTAGAAGATAAAATTACCTAGTTAAGTGGAAGATAAAATTACCTAGCTAAGTAGAAGATAAAATTACCTAGTTAAATAGAAGGTGAAATTACTTAGTTAAGTAGAAGATAAAATTACCTAGTTAAGTAGAAGATAAAATTACCTAGTTAAGTAGAAGATAAAATTACCTAGTTAAGTAGAAGATAAAATTACCTAGTTAAGTAGAAGATAAAATTACCTAGTTAAGTAGAAGATAAAATTACCTAGTTAAGTAGAAGATAAAATTACCTAGTTAAGTAGAAGGTGAAATTACTTAGTTAAGTAGAAGATAAAATTACCTAGTTAAGTAGAAGATAAAATTACCTAGTTAAGTAGAAGATAAAATTACCTAGTTAAGTAGAAGATAAAATTACCTAGTTAAGTAGAAGATAAAATTACCTAGTTAAGTAGAAGATAAAATTACCTAGTTAAGTAGGAGATGAAATTACCTAGTTAAGTAGAAGATAAAATTACCTAGTTGAGTAGAAGATAAAATTACCTAGTTAAGTAGAAGATAAAATTACCTAGTTAAGTAGAAGGTGAAATTACCTAGCTAAGTAGAAGATAAAGTTACCTAGTTAAGTAGAAGGTGAAATTACCTAGTTAAGTAGAAGATAAAATTACCTAGTTAAGTAGAAGATAAAATTATCTAGTTAAGTAGGAGATGAAATTACCTAGCTAAGTAGAAGATAAAATTACCTAGTTAAGTAGAAGGTGAAATTACCTAGTTAAGTAGAAGATAAAATTACCTAGTTAAGTAGAAGGTGAAATTACTTAGTTAAGTAGAAGATAAAATTACCTAGTTAAGTAGAAGATAAAATTACCTAGTTAAGTAGGAGATGAAATTACCTAGTTAAGTAGAAGATAAAATTACCTAGTTAAGTAGAAGATAAAATTACCTAGGTAAAGTAGAAGATAAAATTACTTAGTTAGGTAGAAGGTTAAGCAATTTACACACGGGAATCGGTCTTCTCCCATAACCTTTTATTATAGAAGTTTCTATTATGAAAATACAGCACAGATTCACTAAGATCAATACAAAATCAACTAAATAATTAGAGTAAATAAGTATCCCAAGAAGAAGACAGCCTAGGAAAGGATTTCCACAAAACTTCACGCAAGCTGAGTGGAAGAAGGTTAAGATTCTCAGTACTCCACACAAACAAAGAGAGGTTGAAGTCCCGCAAATCTCCAGGCAAGTTGAGCGAGAAGGAAAAGCACGAAGCTTCACGCAAGTTGATTGGTTGCGGTAAGGAACTCTGAAAGCTCCACGCATGCTAGGAGAGAAGTTAGGTTTCCACAATGCTCTAGGCAAGTGAAGTGGCCTTAAAGCTCCAGGCAAGCTAAGAGATCAGGAGTGACCAGCCGCGACTTATGTCCGTTGTGGTGATCCTTAGAATTTTATACCTCCTCCTGGGTAGTAGTGGCGCCAATGATTCCTGCCGTTTGCTTCGTGTAGTAGCTTGTAATAAAACGCATGTATTGTTTGCAAATATAAGCACATGTTGATATTTATAAATATAACGACGTACAGGATACTACAATAGGTAACATTGCTTTTGTGGCCACAGACAGCACTTTCTCTCATCCTTGTGTTCAAGGTCATGTGGAGCATTTCAGTGGTGAACCCGTAACTTATTATGAGTGGTTGTAGTTACACAGTTGAAGAACAGTTAGTGGCACGTATCTGAGTGAACGAATGACTACGTATAGACCAAACAATGACACAGATGATGATTGTGTCTGCAGATCGCTTTGGCAAGGACCCACTTCGTAAAGCAACCTTGCTCAGGTAAAACACACATCGCGTTTGTTTCAGTTTAACTCAAAACTTCATATTTATTTCCACAATCTTCCAGACGCTTCCACAGGGTTCTATTCGTTTTAAAAGAATTCCAGGAAGTTCTACAAAGTTGTATTCAACTATCGGGAACATCACCAATCAGTTTAGCAACCTAAAAACTATGGATTCTACACTAATCTCGGCCATTTGGAAAATTTTATTTTTCGCTTCTTCTCACCCCACTATGTCAAATGCGGGCTGAATTTGAACACAAACGGCATCGCGAGTGGTACTTTATCTCAGTGGTCCCGGTAACTTCGGATTCGACACTAATAATATTGGTCGTTTACAGTTTTTTTTTACCTGTCAATTCTCCCTACCCCCACCCTTATAAGTGCTAGTGCATTATCCCCACAATATTTTTCCAGACTATAGGTCATATATCTACAAAGTCATATGGACGTTGAAATTCCTTCAGACATTCCAGAGTTATGCTGAAACATATATCCATACACTCATACATTCATTTTTATATAATATCTAGGATAAGATTACGTTAACTTGTTTAACATTACACTTAATTACCATTTTGATTAATAGGTACTTCATAAATTTCAGAAGGCCTTTTCTTACATAAATTGACATCTAACAACCGTCTTGATTATTGTATTTTCTGCTGATTTGGTATTTCCGATAAGTCAGCATAGTAAGAATACCCTCTTTAACATGGCTTAAAAATGTGAACGTCCTGTAGGAGTAAGCTAATACAGGACAAATATGCGTCCTGTACAACTTATTTCCGATAAGTCAGCATAGTAAGAATACCCTCTTTAACATGGCTTAAAAATGTGAACGTCCTGTAGGAGTAAGCTAATACAGGACAAATATGCGTCCTGTACAACTTATTTCCGATAAGTCAGCATAGTAAGAATACCCTCTTTAACATGGCTTAAAAATGTGAACGTCCTGTAGGAGTAAGCTAATACAGGACAAATATGCGTCCTGTACAACTTATTTCCGATAAGTCAGCATAGTAAGAATACCCTCTTTAACATGGCTTAAAAATGTGAACGTCCTGTAGGAGTAAGCTAATACAGGACAAATATGTGTCCTGTACAACTTTCATACGACATAGGAAGATAGTTCACTGGAGCTTTCAATATGGCTCAGAGAGGGATACCGAATTACGTCGTCACGCCAAAACGCCTTTTTTTGTTGTCGTGACGTAAGCAGGTGAATTTTGCATTCTTTGAAACGTTGTATCTCCGCAAAGAAGAAACTTATTTCTGAGATTTTTGTTATATGGTATATTGAAGACTAGTTCTACACGATGATGTCATTAAATTACAACTTTTGGCCAGGAAGGAAATGCCAATTTTCAGGCTATTAATGAAATATTTATTTCTGAAATATAAACCAAGTCGCCTTTGTCGTTTTTCAGAAGATAGTACGGAAAACTGACTCTTAAAAACAAACTACCACTTCTGGAGTTTTCCCAGAAAAACGACTTATGCCACATTATACAGTTATTAGTGGAACATTGATTTATGAAATATTAACGAAATTGTTAGAGCTGTTCTTGAGAAAATTCCAAATGTTAATAACTACCTTACCCTTATGTTTAGAGGTAGCAAGAAGATTCAAAATACTCTCCTAGTAAATCTTATAAAAACTTATTTTCTTAAATTTGGTTATGTTGAACGGTCTGGCCTCTAGGCAAGTGAAGTTTTACGTCGGAACGAACAGACAGATATCCAAAAATCCGTTTTTCGCCATATAGAAGCCATGAAATATGTAAATCCGCCGAAATCTCGAATTCAATTTTTTTTTTTTTCACGATCGCCATATTTTCTTCTTTCCTGTCGTCGCTCCAAAGTAAAAATAGTGAAAAAAAAGAAAAAAAGAAAAAAGAAAGAAAATCGAAGACAAAATAAGAACACTCCGAGACAGTTATGTAATAGAATAGTAGGCTAATAAAATAGCAACTGTGTGCATCCATTTAGGTAAATGAGAGAAAATTAGTGATTAATCAGTATCAATGGCGTAAGCGGGTCGCCGACTTGGCTCAAGCCTTCCCATCTTTAGTACAGTGATACCGAAATGGATTCTGAATTCATGTGTTCCATTTCTGCCTTTTATATAGATACGAGGGTCACTACGAAAGTTTTGAGAGACGCATTGTTGTGGCACAGTATTTGAATTACAAGAATTGCGTTCGGTAATGGTATTCAGAGCGAAGAAGTGAAGCAAGTTTCAACTCGCCTCGCTTATCGGCGTGGTCGTATCGCCCTCACTTGTTTGTTGATGTGAGCAGTATTCGGCTCAGTGTTGCCAGATCTACTGATTTTGGAGGAGATCTCCTGCTTTTTCTACGTTCTACTGATCTACTGCGATAGAAAATGAAAAGTGAACGATCTCCTGCTTTTTCCTTACTTCGAGAAGTTAAAGAAATATATTATTATTATTAATATTGAATTTTCAATGTTTCCTCACATGAAAAGATGAAATTTCTCTATTATAATACACAAAGCTCTGTAGAGCATATGCCTATAGAGCTTTACTGTATATAATATGAATCCAAAGAATACAACTGTACGTCATCTTCTATATGCATTATGGTTAGCGTTTTACAAGTAAGTATTGTTTAGATTGGGACTTGGTTTGGAAGAGTGGCTTAGATCATTTCTCCACGATCGTCAGCAAGAAATCGTCTTACGCCACGATCACGTGTGACTGTACCATATAGCTGCGTTATCGCTACGTGAATGAAAAACATTTTCCCACTCCACTTTGCTCTTTCACTACGTTTTACTTCACACACGTATGTATCAAATAATAATTATATAAATCGGGACTTTTCCCTTTCATTTGCTCAACGTAGTTCATCAGAAATGAATTCTGGACTGCTTGTTTTGACTACTGCCCCCTTAATAATGGAAAATTTTATTGCCTCCTCCCCGGATTTACATTCAAACGCCACCACTGTATGTGTCTACTGCTTTCTCCTGCTTTTTATCTTCAAATCTCCTGCTTTTCCAACTGACTGGTCTGGCAACACTGATTCGGCTATCTAGAATGGAGTTCGAAAGGGAACATTTTCGGGCAATGATCCTTAAGGTTTCAAAAGTGGTCTTAACGAGACACAAAGCCTTGACCGTTTGCAGGGGGCATTTGGGGACCTTGCTCCTTCCCGTGCTACAATTTTTCGGTGGTTTGGTGAATTCAGAAGAGGCCGGACATCGCTCAAAGATGAAGAGAGAGCTGGACGTCCGGCAACAGCTATGTCAGATTAAAACATTCCCGCTGTGGAACAAATGATTCGAGAAAATCCTCGAACAACTTTCAAGGACATTGAATCTACAGTGAACATTGGATCGCCAGTAGTAACAAAAATTCTTCATGATCATCTTCGGCTCAGGAAGGTTTCATCTCGTTGGGTGCCTCACACTTTGAATGAACAGCAGAAGCGCGTGTGTGTGGAATGGTGTGAAGAAATGCTTGCAAGATTTGATGGAGGCAATTCTCGACGCGTCTCTGACATTGTTACTGGTGATGAGACTTGGATCTATCAATTTGACCCTGAAAATAAACGCCAGTCTACAGTTTAGATCTTTCCATTCGAAAATCCACCCACGAAAGTGAAGCGACCGCGAATTGTGGGGAAGAAGATGGTCGCAACTTTCTTCTCCAAATCTGGCCATGTTGCATTTGGAGAACAAAGGATTGTTACTGCTCAGTGGTACCCCACTGTTTGCCTAACAAAAGTGTTCCATAAGCTTCGGGAACGGCGTCCAAGAACTGGATTGCGTGGGATCCTGCTTCAACATGACACACGGCCAACATCACAATTCAGTTTTTAGAATCTACGGAGGTTAAACATGACTCATCCGCCGTATAGCCCTGACCTGGCCCCGTGTGATTTCTTTCTGTTCCCCAGGATCAAAGATCGCATGTGTGGGAAGAGATTTTGCAGCCCTGAAGAAGCTGTAGTGGCTTACGAGAATGAACTTTCAACATTTCAAGAAAAAGTCTGGCAATACTGCTTCCAAAAGTGGTTTCCGAGGATGCAAAAGTGTGTACACTATAATGGTGAATACTTTGAGAAAATGTAAGTGTTAAATTGATTTTAAATATGTAAGCTATTTCACATCTCAAAACTTTCGTAGTGACCCTCGTATACGAAGAAGAAATGATAAATATTAAGGAAATACAAAGTTTTAAAGGAATAAAAATCGTTTAATTTTTGCAGTAATTATCGAAGTGCATTTATTGACAAGTGAATAGTGCATAATATTATAAATAGTAATAGCTATACAACCTAATTAACGAACCTGGGCAATATATAGCTGAAATGTGGTTATAAGGTCAACTGCCAACTTGAACTCAAAACAGAAAAGGACAAAAATGATGTCTTTCTCAGGCCAGTAGCTAGGGTGTGGCTCACGTAGGTAAATACAAGGTGTCTCAAAAGTCCCCTGACTTACGGTAACTGTTATTATCAGAGTTGCAACAAAATGTAAGAGGAAAAAACATCTCTAAATATGATGTTTTCAATCTAAAGTGAAGGATTTTTTTTTTTTTTAAATCAGACTAGCCATTTGGGCTGTACACTCTTTATGCGTCCAATGTTAAATGAAAATGCAAGGTTGCGATTAACCTGGACTCACAACATAAGTGAATGAAGTTACTGTTTGAAATCGTGGCTGGCCATCGACACGTTATCGAAAAAGACAGTAACTTCATTCACTTACGTTGTGGATCCAGGTAAATGGCAACTTGCGTTTTCATTTAACATTGGGCATGTAAAGAGTGCACAGCCCAAATGGCTCGTCCATTTAAAAAAAAAAAAAAATAGATTGGGAACATCTTATTTGGAAATGGTTTTACCTCTAACATTTTGTTGTAACTCTAATAATAACAGAGTTACCTTATGTCAGGAGACACCCTGTATATGTTCAAAAAAAAAAAAAAAATAAGTAGTCAAGAATGTAAAATGAAGTAAAGTTACCCCCTCCAAAAATTATCTTAAGTGTTCTGACCTGTTCCTGCTCTTCGCTCGTCCCAACCCTAACAACGAATTGTATTAGTGCTTCAAATCGTCATTAAATGCACTTTTTGTTGAGTGAATCTTGTTCTTTCACAGTGTCGTCCTTGTATGCAGTAGAGATTCGAATTTTTGCTACTGGAAAAAAGTAAAAAGTAGTAGTGGGGACTAAGTTAAAAAAAAAAACTTTAAACATTATGAACCCATAGTGTACAATTTTGTATTACATCCTTTCTTTCCCCTTCGAGCGTATGGACACCTACACAAATCCTAACGCTTAATTGTAATGCGAGACTGGTCTTGTACATAAGATGATACTTTTCCCTTCTCTTCGCGTGCATCGGCCAAAGTTCCACTTTTTCTTTCAACTCTCCCCTTCCCCATCCTTTGACTCCTTTGCCACCACATTAAGGAGAAAAAAAAGCATCATCAAAGCATCGTCGCGGAAGAACATAAGCATCGGCAATAAGATGGATACAATGGCCTCTTACCTTCTTACCCATAATTCTCGACGACGCTCTCTCTCTCCCACAATGTGTGTGTGTATGTGTGTAGAGTGCCACTCTCTTTTCCTTCCTTTTTTTTCTTTAAAACCCAAAAGAATCATAAGATGGTTCTTTCCCATACATACATAAGTTCCCCCTTTCATATTTTTCAGTCTGCCTCCCACCAAATACACAACGTCATCTCCACTTTATCGTGACGTCACCTTTGAAAGGCAAAATGTAGGTATAAAGGCGTCCGAAAGAGATCGTGTGCCACAGTTCGCACCTCTTCCTTCCCCAAGGAACAAGTTGGGATTGTGATACATCATGAGGACCTTTGCACTGGTAAGGTTGATGTTCGTCAAAAATTCTTTTGCGGTGGGATTATCTGTTGCTCTTTTGCGCTTTCTATACACGGCGAAAGTTGCTTTTAAGACATCAACCTACGAAAGTCATAATGCTTCTTTAGACGTCTTAAAATTTTGTGTTTTGATGTTGTATCATGGAAACCACAAAATAATTCGCGAGTTGAAACAAGTGACGATTGTTGTTTGGCTTGACGCGAGTGATATTTTATAATCCAAAGGCTTTTTATAGCAAGAACGGACATTCAACACACGCCAAGAAATATCAGCGCTTAAGTGTTGTAGTGGTTCAGTTTACAAAACGCAAAATTTGCGAATATTTTCCTCTGTAAAGCGTAGGAAAGAAGTGAATTGGTGTAAGTGAGCCAGTGGAATCCATTGCAAATTTGTGTTATTTTTTAAAAAAGAAAAACAAAAAATACAGTGAAGAAAAGAGGCAGAGCTATGAAAAAAACAGCAAGAAAACTTCGTAATCTGTCAGATGGAATAAAGTCACTAGAGGTTAAATGAGTTTTTAAAAAATGCAAGTGATTTTTGTCATCCTGTAATTCTCAATTTAAGAACAGTTCTTAATGACGTATCTTTCTGTACACTTTTTTCAATGTTAAAAATGGAAATACTATCAATATGACCCACTAAATTCGGCTCAAATAGGAAAAAGTGTACATAGGTGTTGAAAATGAACAATTTTTCATCAAATATTCGAAAGTTGAAAAAATGTTCACTTTCAAACAACTATGTTTTTCTGATTGAGGCAAATTTAATCGAAGCCACATTGATAAAAAGTTTACTTGTTTCTTGGAACAGATATTCTTAACACTGTATTTAATATTTTAAAAAAGCATCACAGCATCTGACAGATATATTTTTTGAAAAAAAAAAAAAGTCTCTGTATCACTGTATTTTTCTTAAATTTTAACACAAAGTGCGAAGGATATCCACTTGTTAATTTACACCAATACTTCATACAGAAGCAAAGTAAGATTATCTTATTCACTCTGTTCACTTCAACAGAAGAAGATAATATATAATTCAGAGATGAATACATATTTTTCCGTTTACAGATATTTGAAAGGAATTTGTGTTTGAGCGATATTGAGTTCCAATCACACTGAAAAACAAAATGATTTGAATCAGTATCTTAAACAGTGTAGCACAATTCAAGAATGATTCCTTTGTTGAAATTGTTAGAAATAATTTTCGCAATAATCAGTAAGATTGAGTAAAATTGATTTCTAAGACAAAACATGTGAAATTCATTTCGAGTAGATAAATGTTTTTTTTTTTTTGTTTTTTTAAATAGCGATGACAACTAAAATTTGACAGTTCTTTCCTATGTTACGTTCATAATTTTATCACTTATCTGATTAAAAGTACCGTACTTTAATTGTTTGCAATTTCTTTCAAACCTCTGACTTACCTTTTTAAATACCCTTAGTTTGGCAGTTTTATTAAATTGAAAATGACTATATTCTAATTTACATTTGGCTACAGTGAATTTGAATCGAGATAGCAGAAGGAAAATTGAAATATTACCGGTACCTCTTAAGTTGATAAGCTTGTATTATCAGAAACTTATACTCAAAAATTGACATTTATTCAGACATATTTTTTTCGGAACATGTAAAAATGATCTCACAACCAAAAAGCACTACAATAACGTTAACATTCTTTGATTTACCAGCATAGAAGGTGCTGATGATAAATAAGTTTACGAATTCAGATTTTATTACTTCAGAAGGATTCGTTTTTCACGTTTCCCTTAAAATTGGTATGACTGAAGTACGTTAAGTTTTCAAAAATACGCTTTTCATATTTACTTATTTTGGGATTTATAATGGCTTATATTTTTTGAGGTTACTATTTCGAAAGTTTAAAAAAAAAAATTGATTGCTGGAAATTGAATATCGTTATTGTAAAGGTAACAATAAGAGAGAACGTTAAGAAATTCTAAGATAATGTTTTACAAACTTTTCTCCATGGCGGAGGTTTATTTTTTTTTTTAAAAGCAATTGCTATATAAGTGAATCATGAGCAAAAATTTTGTGTAAAATTCGCCATTTCATGACATTTGACTACTTACTGCAATTTATTGTAAACTTCTTAAAGTCATAGGGGACCACGATGGCTCAGTGGTAAAGCGCTTACCTCTGGTGCTTTGGTCTCTGGTTCGATCCCCGAGCAAGTAAGTTTGTGGTGGACAACATTGTGCTTGTGGGTTTACTCCCGTTTCCTCCCACTTTCTTATTCCACAAATTCTTGCATTATCATTACTCGCTTTAATCATCGTCTCCCTTGGCCTAAGGGGCATAACCGTAGGACGTAAAACTCGAAGATTTCATTTTCATTCTTTTTCTTAAACTCATTTTGTTCTATAGTCCATGAAGAGTTTTTAGCAAACTAGATGGCGTTGGTTGAATTGGGTTATGTGTGGCCAGCGTATGGGCTCTCAGCACCGTAACTTCTGCTTTTATAGATCGTAAAGAACCCAGAATCACGTACTTTAAAGATACTTATGTTCACTGTTAAGAAACAGGTGAACACTATTTTAAATCAGTAACATTTTACTAACAATTTATGCATGTTTCAGTACGGTATATTTCGGAAAATGAGTATAGTATTATTTTCGGAGATAGATAGTTAGAAATATTGTGTTCGAAAGTTAATGCGTGATTTCCGTAATTTATCCGTGAACCACCAAGACAATGTTGGTTATGGAAGTTTTAGAAACACTGCTCTACGAGAGAAATGAGCATTACCTTTCGCCCAAACTGTAACCACGAAATTTTACTTCTGAACATAAAAACTACGGATTTATAATTTTAGTGTCAACAAATCAAATTTAAATAATATTAAATTCATACACATAAATTAATATTAATGGGGCCGCGGTGACTCAGTGGTAGAGCGTTCACCTCTGGTGCATGGGGTGTCCCTGGTTCGATCCCAGTTCGAGCCAAGTGAACCTTGTGTTGGACAAACACTGTGTGCGTGGGTTTCCTCGTGGTTCTTTCCTTTCCTCCCACTTTCTTCATTCCATCATTTCATTCATTTCTCATCATCACCGTCTCCTTTAGCCTAGCCGGTATAACCGTGGGATGTAAAAGTTAAAGATTTCATTTCATTAATTTTAACAAACTACGGAATATTTAAATAGACCTGAAGAAGATACTAGTAAATATCGAACCACCAAAATCCCTGTTTGCTTCAAAGAACAATACTTTCCCAATTAAATCATTGGACTGAAAATTCAAGATGGCGCCGGTATTCGATACCGTTAATTTCTCAAGAGTAATAATTCTACATTAATTTCTATTAGAATGAATACATAAATTTGACTTTAGGAACATAAAGTGTGGAATAAATTGTAAGTAAGGTTTATATTATATAAATCGTTATAATCTTTCAAATGTGTTAAATGTTGCGTTAATGTATGATTTTGGGTTCTTCAAGGCGTTGAATAAGTACGCATGTTTGATTTCTTTTAACTCATTGCTTTATTGGGAAAGCATTTTTGATATTTTTTTTTAATGAGCTGGAATCTTATTGATTTATTCTTTAAACCTAGTAAAATGTCCCTTAGTTTTTTAAAAATGAATTTGCATTTTATATAAATTTTATATTACTTAAATTAAATTTGATTATTAAATGGACTTATACAGGGTGTTAATAAACTCAGAATCATAAATTTAGAAGATGATTCACTATACCTATTGAAGGAAAAGGTTCTAATAAACATCGGTGGGAAAACGTCTCCTTTCAGGGTTATAAACCGCCGAAAGTGCTAAAAAGTAACGTTTTAAAACTTATGGGGCTCTCGCAAGCGGTTCAAGAAGTTACATACGAACTAACTAATGTACACTCTAACTAAATGTCCATGTTTCGCAATCCTCTGGTACCCTCGCAACGAATACTCAATTAGCACTTAAAAGAGCATCCCTGTATCCGAACTTGCTTTATAGAATTCGTTACACCGATACCGACGGATTGTGAAACATGAATATTTAAATAGAACATGTGGTGATTCTTCTGTAAAACCTTGAACCGCTTGAGAGATGTCGCATAATTTTCAAGTCATCTCGTTTGTAAATCGTATATTTCGCATTTTCCATGTGTTTTTTTTTTTTTTAATTCTGAAAGCCCCGTTTACTGGCCCATGTTAACTATAACTTTTTATTTAATTTAATGTAAGGATTTTCCTCCTAAATTTACGGCATAAAGTTCCATTAACACCCTGTATATTACACATTTTAATTTTCACTAGATAAGATACATTTAAGGGAACACCTTAGTCTAGTGGATAAAGCGTTCGATTCATGTCCATGTGGTCCTGGGTTCGATTCTCGGCTGGTGCTTCCCAATTTTCGGCGTCTACCCAACGTCGTGAGGCAAACTGGGAAGTCACATGAAAACAAGGCGTGACTGCCACTAGGTCTAGAAAGAGGCAGGGTGTTGACCACGTACTGGACGTAGTTCAGCCCGTCACTAACAGATGGCGTTGGAGCAGGCTTAGGCTCAAAAATGGACTGTTACGCTAAGTGGTTTGGCTTAGTTTAAGGTACATTTAAACTTGAAAACAAACTAAATAGAATTAAATCCCAGTTGATTTATATACATATATCAGTGGGCTAAAACAGTGGCGGATCTAGAAGATGAAAACTAGGGAGGGCCAGCCAGAACCCAGACTATGATACAGGTATATCATTAATTTACTATAAACTTCCAAAAAAAAAAAAAATAAATATTACTACGGCTTAAATTATTTTTGTTAAGCAAAAAAGAAAAACTGTGGGGCCCCCAAAAATGGCGTTAGTATTCAACATTATTAATTACATTATTTTACTGATTTGGAGGTAATGTTTTACAGAAGAAGCAGTTCCATATTACTTTCCCCGTTATATCGTTCCTGCAGTCAACGGAAACTCCTTGTGAATTCCTTGACACTAAAAGAAATGCACATGACATTGACATTCTGCCTCCCCTGAAAACGGAGAGCAAACGTAACGTAATTTCACTCCTTGCACTTGCTGGTCTTTCACTGTTGCTGTTGCAGTCATTTCCGCTAAGAAAAGTGCGCGTGGATGCAACCTTCTGTGCATTTTCTTTTTCTTTTTTTCTTTTTACTAAAATGAAGTAGGTTTTTTACTAGTAACAAAAAATTTTTAAAAAAAGAAAGGATGAAACAGATACGTAACCGTTCCTTGAACGTCAAAGAAAAACATTTTTTTTTTAAAAAAAAGAAAGATCAAATACATCCGGGAATTGTCTATTATTATTGTGCATTCTTCGCTAAATCAGTACTCGCATTCAAATTAAGAAACCGCAAAAAATAACATTTGCAACGTAACTCTTTTGTTTTTACCTTGTACTTGCAGGTAGTAACGCATTAGTAGGTAATACATTTAAATGCAGTATTGTGTGTGCTTTTTATAAGGATTTCTTTGTGCACCTGTCGTCACGTGTTCATGATAAATTCATTACGGAACGTTGAAGCTGGCGTGAAAACAATGTTACACGCTGACACATACGGAAACAAACCAGAATCATAAATAACAGTGACACTAAAATACTGGAATAACATTTAAAAGTTTTTTTTGAGTATCGTAAGAGTGAACTTCGAAAATTGATAGCACTCTTGCTTTGTAATCGCAAAGTTCTGGGTTCGATCTCGCGGTCTAGTAGTTTCCATAGTTACCCTTAGTTCCACAATTTGAATTCTGGGTTGCTATCTTAAACTTCTCTTTAAGAGACCCCTTCGCGGTAAAATTAAAATACCGCTAATTTTACAGTAATTATGTGATACCTTCAAATAGATAAAAGATAATCGAAAAGTGGAACAAGAGCTCACTAAACAATATTATTTTAAATGAGATACCGTTATCACAGCTCACTTATCTGCTTTCGATTTCCAGCCATTTAGAAAATAGACATTTATTTTCGCATTTCTAAATGGCTGCAAACGGAAAGCTACTAGGGGACTCATGATAATGGTACCTCATGCAAAATGATATTGTCTAGGGCCCTCTTTTTCCACATTTCGATTATATTTTATCTATTTTAAGATATCACATAATTACTGTAAAATTAGCGGTCTTTTAATTTCGCAGTGATTAGGCCTCTTAATGTCCAATCTTTTGCTTCTTCTTTTAACGGATGTTTTAATATATCTATAATGGCTTCAGCAGCTCCATCTGGAACTCTATTTATAAATAAATAAATAAATAAATGAGCAAGCGTTTTGAAATTGTATTTGAAAATAAAGGTGGCAAGAGGTATAAGCAAGGACAGTCTCCAAATATGTACAGTTAACATTCTTCCTCTAAAATCTAAAAATATCATAGACTTGAACCAATCGGCCAGATATTCTGCCTAGGTGTTTTTAAGTTTTCTTCGATCCTGCAGACGAATACCGAGAATGTAACTATAAACTAAATCCTTGTTGTAATTTCCAATATATATATATATATATATATATATATATATATATATATATATCTGCCACTTCCTATTGTTAATATGCAGTGTAAAATGGAGCTACACTAGCTTTAAAGAAAATTGAGCAAATACACATCTATATGAAATATATGCTATAGCGAAAGTTGCCAATTTAAATTAGTGTGTGATCTACCTTAACCCCTTACCGCATGCCGTGCCATGTATGGCACATACCCTTTTTTCACTTTAGCTTTTTTGTGATTTAACAAAGGCACCAAATGACTGTTTTGTCTGCTGTGTGAGATATTGACGTGTATGAATAAGAGATTTTGGTGTCATCTGGTATGTTCTTTGTGAGCTGTAAGTGTGTCATATATGGCACTTACTTATTTCTCGTCGGAATTAAGTGAAAAATCTAAAATTCAAGTTTTAATTCATTTTTCAAGTTCCCATATGAGGATTTCCAATACTGATTATTTTTTTCTCAAAAAAAATCATGCAGAAAGGGAGTTAAATATTTGGCCCAATGATTTAAATATTATAGTTAGTCAAATTAAAGATTAATAATATTCACTTTCTTGCTTGTGAATAGCTGAAAAGTTTGCGGGAGTTCATTGGTGCATGTCGTCCCGAACTCGATTCGCGGTAGAGGAATATAATATTTGACATTAACCAAGCATTGTAAAACAATTGGGATCCACTTTTTTAAAATTTCTTTTGAACTACGAAATAGCAAACTTTGATATATGATTATGAGTTGATGCACTGACTACGTGTTACTTAGTTGAACATAATCTGTCGTGAAACCGGTATTATTTATCCAATTGGTTATTTTAATATCAAAATCTGAATTAAAAATGGACAAAAATAATGAGTTTAGTATAATGTATACCCTATTGATAAGTAAATTGGAAAAACGTGGACTGAAAGTATTTGAGAACAAGATCCTGAGACGAATATTCGGACCCAAGAGGGACGGGAATGGGGAATTGCAGAAACTTCATAACGAAGAACTGCATAATTTATGCCGTTGGGGTCATCAAGTCTAGGAGGCTCAAGTGGACAGATCATGTAGCCAGAATGGAAGAAAGTATGAACAATTTGAAAGTTTCAACTGGAAATCCAATCGGAAGAGGACCATTAGGAAGACCTTGATGCAGAAGGAAGGGCAATATTAAGATGGATCTCGCAAAAACAGCAATACAAAATAGAAATTGGACAAAGTTGGATAAGGACAGAAGTCAGTGGAGAGCTTTTGGGAACGCGACATTGAACCTCCGGGTTCCATAGGCCATAGAGAGAGAGATTTAGAGAGTTGTTTCATTTCCGAAGTGAAAGAGAGAAAAAAACATGACACAATAAATGAAAAAGAAAAGAACTAACTATGGTTTATGGAACCTGGAGGTTCAATGCCGCGTTCACAAAAACTCTCCACTGACTTCTATCCTTAGCCAACTGCATCCAGTTTCTACTTTGTATTCCAATCTCTGTGAGATCCATCTTAATATTGTCCTCCCATCTGCGCCTAGGTCTTCCTAATGGTCGTTTTCCGATTGGTCTTCCAGTTAAGACTTTGAAAGTGTTTCTAATTTCTTCCATCCTGACTACATGACCTGCCGACATGAGCCTCCTAGACTTATTGACCCTAACAATGTTTGGTAAACTGTATGAATTATGTAGTTTCTCATTATGAAGTTTCCGCCATTCCCCATTCTCGTTCCTCTTGGGTCCGAATATTTGTCTCAGGATCTTGTTTTCAAATACTTTCAGTCTACGTTCTTCCATCAGAGTAAGTGACCATGTTTCGCAACCATACAGAACAACAGGCATGATTATCGTTTTATATATTTTAAGCTTCAAATTTCTCGACAGAATTCGCGATGACAAGAGATTTTGAACATTATAATAGTAATACGAATTCCTTGCTTTTAGTCGACATTTAATTTCTTCGTGTATATGGTTTTCGTTTGTTAATATTGATCCTTGATATTTGAGAGTATCCACTTTATCAAAAGTATTATTTGATATTTTAATGCACCCATAATTTGCCGTATTTCGATCCCGACGAATTGCCATGTATTTAGTTTTCTCTGCATTTACTTCTAAACCCATGTCCCTGCAAGCGTTTAATAAGATCTCTGCATTTCTTTCTATTGTTCTATCATACCCTATTAAATTTACATCATCAGCATACGCCATAACCTGGTGAATACCATTCAACTCTAGGCCCTGGTTGTTATCTTTGATTTTCCTTATAGCGTATTCCAGGACAAAGTTAAATAATAATGGCAACAATGCAACTCCTTGTTTGAGGCCGTTCTCGACGTGGAAGCTCGTAGACAAAAATTTTCCTACTCGGACTTTATTTTGAGATTCCTTTAAACATATCTTAATTAATCTAATTAGCTTTTTTGCTATTCCGAATTCTGTAAGAATGTTGTACGTACAATGTTTCTCTCCTAACCGAGTCGTAAGCCTTTCTAAAATCAATAAATAATTGATGTACCAGGGTATTCCCACTTCTTTTCGAGTATTTGTCGAGTGGTAAATATTTGGTCGACAGTTGATCGGTTTCATCTAAATCCGCACTGATAATCTCCAATAATTTCATCTGTGTAAGGGTCGATCTTGCTAATAGAATATTTGAAAGTATTTTATAGGATGTTGACAGAAGAGCAATGCCTCGATAATTATTACAGTAAGTTTTGTCGCCTTTCTTGTAAATTAAAATAATGATTGATTCTTTCCACTCTTGTGGCAATTCTTCCTTTTTGCAGGGAAGGAGAATGAGTTTGTGTATCTTGTTCCACAATTTTCACCTCTAGCTAAAATTAACTCAGTTTGAATTTCGCCTACACCCGGAGATTTGTGTTTCTTTAATTTCTTTATAGCGATTTCTACTTCTATAATATACGATTCTGCGGTGTGTATTTTCCTTTCTCCATTAGTTTTTGGCTGCGTGTTAAGCAAATCGTCAAAGAAATCTTTCCATCTGTTTAAGATGCTATCCGTATCAGTGAGAACTGTTCCGTCAGCTTTCTTTTTGTGTAGTTATTTCGTTCGGATTTTGTAGCCAAAGTAATTTTGCCTGTTTTCTCTTCTTTGCTAGTTTTATGCATTCGTGGTCGAACCATAGTTTGTTCCTACGTATTTTCAAATGTCCCATTTTTCTTTTGCTGAAATTTTAACGCTATCTCTAATTTTAAATCAAGCATCCTCAACACCAGTGCACTCCGAATCTTCTAAAACCGAGAATCTACTCCAAACTTCAATCTGGTATTCCTCTCTTACCTGGCTCTCTTCTAATTTCTTTAAATTAAATCTCTCCGTTTTCGGACATTGAATATTTCCTTTATTCAACGATAATCTCTCTCTTATTATAGCTGCAACCAGGTAGTGATCAGTGTACAATCAGCCCCTCTAAACGACCGAACATCAATTATGCTAAATTGTCTTCTTCTATCTACTAAAACGTGATTAATTTGATTATGTGTTTTTCCGTCTGGTGATGTCCAAGTGTATTTATGAACGTCGCGATGTGGGAATTTTGTACCCTTCACAATAAGGTTTGTGGCACGAGTCTAACACAGTTGTCATTACTTTCCTCATGCAGACTTTCGTTCCTTATGTCATTTTCAATAAGTGAAAGATGGAAAGGATTGGACGACACAATATGGAGGATCTTGATATTTTCAGGAAAAGACTTCTTTCTCACCATAAGTTGGTGGGCAACATGGAAATTTTGAAACTTTTCTCTCGCTTGGGAGAGCTGTGACTCCCCACGACGCTGAGTGTACGTCGAAAATTGGGGAAGCACCGGCCGGGAATCAAACCCGGGACCACACGAACATGAATCCAACGCTTTAACCACTAGATTACAGTTTCCTCTGCAGCTACAGTTAGCCATAGTTACCTAAAAGGAAGAAAGAAAAGAAAAGAAAATTGAAAAAAGTACAATTAGTTGCAATAAACAGCTGCAATAGAATTAGTTGCAATAGACAGCTCTAATAGAATTAGTTGCATTACGACGAACTAACGTTCGTAATCATGAGTTTGTAAAAGATGCATCCCTAATTTTTCCTTCCCTAAATTTAGTTTCCATAGAATTTAACAGCGGCGTAGCGTGCTTGGAAGCTTTTGAAGCACCGCTTCTCCTGGCTAAACAAGATAATTCATTAAAGTAAATAATACAATAACAATTTAACAAGAATGCAGAGTTTTAAGAGTGATGCACTAAAAATAACATGTTTCTCTAAATAAGAAACAACGCTATACAACTGGTAGTAAATATAAATATTTGCAATATTGAAAGTAAACTGTAGGCTTTAAAAAAAAATGATTTAGGTCTTTTCAATTCTTTATTCTCCGTATTTCAGATTTACAATTAATTTAATGTTTTGGTCATTATATTAAAAATCTGGTTTGATATCCAAGAAAGCTATCATGTTAAGCATTAAATCCACTCTAAACGCTTACAGTTCAATGCGTAAAAATCAAAGGTGTTAAACAGCAAACAAGCAAAGCATATATAGAAGTTTGGTCGATGAAAGCGAGGCATATCTAACAGGCTACCTATAAACTTCGATAAAATGTCAAGACTTTTCATAAGCCTTCAATATCATATGTAATAATATTTAATGTTCTATCGCTTATCAAAGTTACTGATTCATTATAATCCATATATATATATATATATATATATATATATATATATATATATATATATATATATATATATATATATATATATATATATATATATATATATTGTACGTGATCACCACATGTTTCACTGCACACCAACACCAACAGCAAAATAATAATGGCACAAAAGTCACTTATCTCCGCAACACTGAGAAAGAGAAACAAAATGTGATACATAGATGTTATGTTAGAGTACATTCCTCCATCTTGACCTTTTGAAATTAGTTTAGCTCTGATAAACTGCTGACAATTCTTTCGATAAAAACGGACAAGAATGCTTCTTACCAGCTCTGAATGTGCTTGCTTCACTTTGTTAGTGTGGCAGATAACACACGATAAAAACTAGTTCATTACTTTTTTTTTATTCATATTTATCAAAATCAAGATTTTAATATCTCAAATCTACTTCATTCAGATTTATATTTGAAGAACAAACATCACATTAGGTGTAGATTAAGAATACGGGGCCCGCATTATAAAATCACTTTTCTTACATTAAATAGTACCCAAATACATTCTAGAGCGTTGATTTCTTAGTGCATACTCAAATAATTACGTATAGGTTGCTCAGATTATATTTAATAATAGGTCAAAGTTGCGGTTATATATTATTTTAATACTTAATATTCTTGTTACACATTTAACTCTATAATTAGCTTAGATTATTAAGCTTCAGCTCGTCTCTAACAATGTTACTAAATTATGTTTAAAAAAATTTTATTTGTTCTGCCTTTTTATGTACAAAATAATTAATACTTCCTATAGAAAGAATACACGTCGAGGATTTTTTGTGTATCTTAATATATGTAATGTCTTTATTGATATTCTGACGTTAATTATGTTTTGGGCTCATAATTCGTGTGTGAAAGTCAAAGAATATCTACAGATTTTATCAGGAGAAAGTTGAAATAAATGTATTTTCTGATTGGAAGAGATTACCGTACTTTTTTGTAACTCAATGCCATTGACCGGTTAATTTTTTCTTCTTCGCCTAACGATCCTCCTCAATAAAAGTTCAATTTAGAATAAGAATCGTGATGAGGATATAAAATACTTGTTGAATCAAATTAGTAGTCTTGTTTCAAATGTCATGAACAAAAGCTTGTTTTAAAATATATTGATCTTGAACTTGATTACTGGCGTGAAAATGTCTTTAATGAACAACTTAATACACATTCTAATATGATTTGCATGCCTTAGTTATTTACTTGTTAAGTGGGAGATAGTGGATGACTTTTGTTCTTTCATACCGTGCCAAGGCCCCTTTTCTTCCTAGCTCCTTTGTGGATGTATGGTTAGCCTTCGTGTGTTCGGCGTTAGAAGGTTGGGTTCGATTTCCGTGGGAGCTAATGTTCGGATATAAACAGTAGTTCCATGTCTCATATAGCCTCAGTGATGAAAGATCACTAAATTATAACGTAACTAATTAACTAACTCTTTCCTTCCCAGAATGTCTGAATAGTGACATTTGGACAAGGATCGTATTCTATATATATAAAAATGAAAGTGAGTCTGTTTATGACTTCAAATCTCTTGAACCACGAGACCGATCTCGATCAAATTTTTAATATGGATGAGGTTCGAGCCTAGGATGGTTTTTGTCATTTCACTTTAACGGTACAACGTAGGGGGAGGAGAGGGGGAGATATATATATAAACATAAATAAAACCTAATAACTCTTGAATCTCGATCAAATTTTCAACATAGATAAGTTTCGGGCCTGGGATGTTTTTATTACTTCACTTTGACGGTGCAACTTAGAGGATGGGGATATTTAAACATGATCGAAAATGATCGATATTATTGCCGAATATATAGCTTTCAGGGTCGCTGAGATGAACAGTCACATTTCCGATGCCGAATTCCAAGTCCGAATTCACCCCTTTATGTCCAAACTGATACGTATTCTCCCTGTGCGAAGAACGCGTATTCTGGTACTAACATTTATAGAATATAACCGGGTTCTTTTGGGAGGTTCCAGATTCTATTCTCGGTGTGAATTTTTTCCTCGAGTTGTGGTTCGGATTCTACTTAGCTTGTCCATTTGTATATAACATCGGTATTGAAAAGGATTGTTAAAACTTTGACTAAAAAATGCATTACTATTAGATTGGTTAAACATAGTTAAGGATACATATGTAGGATTGATATATAACCAGAATTATGTCCAAATCTATTATGAAACCAAAAGGAAATCAGAACTCACAAGATTTATAATGTTCCTCTTTTGCTCTCTTTATTTTATTTTACTTTATTTTATTTATTTTTGTGTTAGCATATGAAGCTTTACTTCAAGTTTAACTTATGAAGCTTCACATGGAGCTTCTTTCTCTGAGTAAACAGAATGAATGAGTTGAGTTGATTTTGAGTTTAACATCCTGTTCAGCAGCGAGGCTATATGAGACGTGGACCTACTGATTAACGTGGAATCCGAACTACATGAGCTCCCGCCGGGAGTCGAACCCGGGTCTCCCACGCCAAGGCGAGTACGCTAACCGCTTAGCCACGAAGGAGCTCTTAAACAGAATGAAGTATTAAGAATAATGCAGTAATATACATAATACAACAATGACTTAAGATTGGTTGGCTGATTTGTGGCTTAAGAGTCCCTTTCAGCAATGAAGCTACATGAGACATGAACCTACAGCTTAGTGTCGGATCCCAACCATATAAGCTCCCACCGAGGAAATAATGACTTCCAAGATTTCTTAAAATTTGTGAAACGAATAATTAGTAGTCAAGCTGGGAATGATGTAAAGAAGTTTACTTTTAGATAAATTGAAATAATGAACAAAACATAAACGCATGCTAAGATTTTTAAGGTGGAAACAGACTTTTAAATCTCTTGGTATGTCTATTTTGAGAGTTCTTTTTTTTATGCTAAAATACATGTATATCAGCGGCGTAGTGTGCATGAAAGCTGTGGAAGTAAACAGAAAAACGCATTAATACAGCTAACACAACCATGGTTTAAAAACAACGCATTATATATTTAGAGTAATGCATTAAACGTAACAAGTTCTTCCAAAGTGAAACCACGCAGATATATATTTGTATGGATACTCCATTATTTATTATTTAAAAAAAAATCAGAAGTATGTTTTACACGAAGTTCACAGTTTACTGGTATATATGATTATATGTACATGTTTTGTTGTTGATATGTTTTCTATTAAAGCATACTTAGGATGTATGTGTTTTCTTTTCATTGCAGTGCATGGTCGCCGCCGTATTAGGCGCGGTCTACGCTGAACCTCCAGCAGGTGGCGGATACAGCTACAGCCGACCATCTGGAGGAGGAGGAGGAGGATTCGGAGGAGGATTCTCTAGCGGCGGTGGTGGTGGATACTCTGGAGGTGGTGGCGGATACTCCGGAGGTGGCGGTTACTCTGGCGGTGGCGGCGGCGGATACTCCAGCGGCGGCGGCGGCGGATTCTCCGACAACGAAGGCGCCAACATTGACGCCAACTTGTTGGAACAAGTTCGTCAAATCATTGCCAGAGAAGAGTCAAGCTCCGGTGGTTCCAGTTTTGGTGGTGGCGGCGGTGGTGGTGGATATCCATCTTCCAGCTACGGTGCTCCACCATCCTCTAGCTACGGTGCTCCACCATCTTCCAGCTACGGTGCTCCATCAGGCGGCGGTCCAGTTGACATCAGTTTAGAGGGAGTTCGTCAGTCCATTCAAGTCGCACAGTTTTCACAAAGCATGAGAGGACCATCTAGCTCATACGGTGCCCCTTCAAGCACATACGGCGCTCCTAGTGGTGGATTTGGCGGTGGATTTTCATCAGGCGGCGGCGGCGGCGGATTCTCATCTGGCGGTATTTCATCCTCCTACGGTGCTCCGAGTGCGCCATCCAGCTCGTACGGTGCTCCGTTTTAAGTGAGAATGAGGAATATCGAATGATACAGTGGCAATTACGAAGAAACTCTTAAATAAGTGTAAATATCGCGAGAAGAGGTCAAACTGTCAATTGACTTTATTATTAATATCGATGTGTATAATGTCATATCGTTGAACACAAAACGACGACGGAGTAATTATTGCAGGGTTCGAATAAGCGTAAACCCACGGACCACCTTAACAATGACCAACCGGATAAGGTCGAAGATAAACAACGAACACGATACAAAGATTTTTGAAAAAAACGGGTCTGTTAACTTGTCGAAACTTTATCTGTATTATTTTTTTTATCTTTTATATATAAATATATATATACACATATGACGGTATTGATATACCTTCTTATTGTATGTATGTCTTTCTATTTGTATAGCTTTTTGTACGAAAACGAGAAATAAAATAATAAAAAAAAAGTTCATTATATTTTGACTTTTCGTTTCTTTCATTATATATTGTTATCAAACCTCTGATATGAAGAGTTGCAAGTTCGATCCCCGGTCAAGTGAGATCATAGTAAACATCATATTAATATTTTTACCTGTTACTTCTCATTTGCACACGTTGCCAATTCTGTCAGTAACATTACTTTGCATTATTATCCATACGCTTTTAGTTTAAACAATACAGAAACGTAGAATGTTTAAAAGTTTGGATATCATGTAAAGAAGTATTGACAAACTTGATAAATTCGATACTATCAGGACTTCTGATTCAGGAGTCGGTTATCAAAATGGCAACATGTGATGTGAAAGTTGTTTCTATAGCCTATGTCAAAGATCCATGGTCATGGTACCTATCATCATAGCGTTGTCACACCTTTTCTAACCCACTTCAAAATTTTAAGTTCAACAATTATTCTTCGAAAATAAATATTCAGTAGAGGGCTAATCACTGCGAAATTAAAATACCGCTAATTTTACAGTAATTATACGATATCTTCAAATAGATAAAAGATAATCGAAAAGTGGAACAAGAGCTCGCCAGACGATGTTATTTTACATGAGATACCGTTATCACGACTCACTTTTCTGCTTTCAATTTCCAGCCTTTTAGAAAATCGGCATTTATTTTCGCGTTTATAAATAGCTACAAAGGGAAAGCTCCTGATAACGGTATCTCATGTAAAATAATATTGTCTATTGCACTCTTGTTGTCTTTTCGATTATCTTTTATATATTTGAAGATATCATAATTACTGTAAAGTTAGCGGTATTTTAATTTCGCCGTGATGGGGCCTCTTAATACAAGCATGCAGAAAGAAAAATTCGTCAGTTTCTCAACAGTGCCTTTTAAATTAGTTTTTCGTTAAATTAATTAATTTCAAAATCAGAAATATGTATATTTGAAGATAAGGATAAATTAGAGTCATTATTTGTTTCACTTCCAGACTTCCAACCATAAAATGGAATGTAAGGTTAACCGAAACTATTGGTCTGAATTTTCTACGAATCAATAACTGAATTAATAGCGTTGATTAAATAATTGAATCGTTGAAACTGTAACAGAAGTTATTAGCAACACACATTAGCAGATTTTGTTTCTAAAATGGTATTAAGCATAAAACTATAATGGAAAAGAGAAACGCTATATACTACAAAAATCATCTATTTAAAAACTACATATTAATAAATTCTCTATTTAAGCTAAATACTTGTATTTAAAGATTATATTAATAAATTCATGGTTTGTTTGTACATAAATTTATCGTGCTGTCGGTGTTAATTAACATTAGACGTTTTTTTAAATATGCCTTCAAGAATTTTAATGGTTGAAGCCAGTGGCATACAAATAATCTCATCAACGGGGGGCGAAGAGGAGATGTTTACATTGCTTCAGAATATGCGAGATTTCTTATTCATATCTTAGTATAGCAAATTTATATTCTTTTATAATATCTTCTAGAAATGAGTTGGTTAAAACCTCCCCCTTTGCGTACTCCATTGGTTGAAATAATCTTTTCTCCAGTATTTGTTTCGGAATTTCTACTTTTGTTTCCTGAAATTCACGTGTGACTAAATATCATACTTAGCGACTGTTCGTGAAAACTGATGAAATAAATAAACAAACTCTGTATTTTAAATTCATTCAACGTGCAATTGTCAATTCAGTGAAGGTGAAAGTGAAATAGCGACATCCTCTGTTAATGTGGCCATACGTGTCATCCTGGCATTCATTATAAACATGTTATAAAGAAATGTACAGTAACAGCAACAGACATCTATTAAAATGAAAGCTATATTGAATGAAGCTTTCTATTTTTTTTTAAATACATGTAGCCATCATCACGATCTGCAAGATACGACATTGTTTGTTGAGTACATGATTGTACCAAAAAAAATAAATGCAATTCATTGGATGTGTCGAGTCCACAGTACTTATCCCGACAATACCAACTGTCTAGTCATTGGAGAAATTCATTCGTCTTCAAGTAAGAATATACATTACTCCATTATTAACACAAAAGGATACGTTATTTTAAGTTGTTAAGCAATCATTCATAAAAGAATATTAAATGAATACATGCTTTGAGAGTTGAATCGTTTAGAGGGGAAAAAAAGTAATGTTCAGAAAATAATGACCTGTTGCATAAGAGTGGTCATCCTCCAAGTGGGTCATCAGTCTCTTCAACTTTCTTCCGCTTTTCACTTCTTTGCGGCGGCGCCCACTTCAACTGTTTTTTTTTTAAATGATTGCAACAGGGTGACCTTTCCCCCGTGCGAAACATCCTCTCTCTAATTTAGTTACCTAACGCTGTAGGTCCACAAAAGAGAGAGGTAAACAAGAGTATTGTCGTTTTTTTTTTTTTTTTTTTTTTTTTTTTTGCTCTCTCATTGGGAGTTTATACTGTTCAAACAATCTCTGTACATTAATTATATATGCCATCATATGGGAAATCATAACTTATGCAGTACATATTTTTTGTCAGGTGATTACGAAGTTACAAGTTGTACCAGCTGCAATTAAATAAAATTGGAACTCTCAGTTAGGCTGAATGGACAGCCCGTTTTTTTTTTTTTCTTTCTTTTAAGCGGCTCTAGGTATGAGTCTTATTGTAAATACTTATGATTTGTATTCCATGAGAAACTATGAGTTCATGTGTCATACAGTCTAGATGTTGGTTTCAAGTTTAAAGCAAAGTAGGTAAAATTTTACTCTGTTTATTGTTATCAGCAGAGCCGTATTTTAAGATTTTTGTCGCCCCAGCCCGTTAGAAAATTGCCGCCCCCTCAATATCAATAAATGCCGATGTAGAAAAGTGAAAGTGTAAAAGAGTGTGTCTATACTATAAATAATATAATAATACGTAAATAATAATAATACAGAGCAAGTCAAAATGATGAATCCTGTTTCAGAAATGTATTCTGTGAAATGTAATAACATATGTTACCGCGAGACATGCGCTTCGAGAGGTTAACTTTGAAAATTTAATTTCCACGCAGTGTTTCTACTCTCTACCGCAGTGGTGCCCACCCCCCCTTATGTCCATGACGCACCCCCCCCAATTGTCTATCCGTAGGTGTTCTTCCATGAAAAAATCTTCTTTTCGATTAATTTTACCCCCCCCATCAAACATATTTATATAGATTTTTAACCCCCCCCTAATATTTCAATGACGCAGTTTGCGTCATAGCCCCCCCTTGTGGGCACCCCTGCTCTACCGGTAAGGAAAAAATGAAATCTTTAAGTTTTACGTCCCACGATTATGCCGGTTAGGCTAAAGGAGACTGTGATTATGAGAAATGAATGAAATGGTGGAATGAAGAAAGTGGGAGGCAACGGGAGAAACCCCGAGAAAACCCACGAGCACGCCTCTACCGCTAAGAGTCAGCAGCGAACAGTTGACTGGAAAATATAGATCTTTCTGTGTGTGCTTCATTATCATGTAAACAAATTTGTGATTAGTGTACGCATGGGTTGACTTCATGTGATTTCCTCTTGTGAGGTTTTGTATAGCATCATGTTTTTTGTATCACCACTTCCAACAACATTGAATGACCTGCGTGCCCGCATCACAGCTGATATTGGCCGTAACATGATACAAAAGCTTTGGCAGGAGGTAAACTATCGGCTTGATGTCTGTCGTGTTATGCAATGTGTTCACATAGAACACTTGATATGTTTGAAGAAAATGTTGACAGTTTACCTCTATTAGCACATGTCTCACAATAACATGCGCTTATTAGATTTCACAGAATAGATTTCTAAAATCGGGTCCATCATTTTGACTTGCCCTGTATATAGATAGTATAATATGTGCTGTATGAAACATATTTTCAGGGATAATACTTGATCCGAGAAATTTTTCCGTCCCCACAACTTGCGCTTGACCAATTGCCCATGGCTAAACTCATGCGTAAAAATCCAGTCCTAGTTACTGGATAAGGCTGTCCACGAGAGTTGGAATTTTCGTGACAATATACGAGAAGGAACAGAATTTTTCCAATAAAAACTGACATTTTCCGAGACGAGCTACCACTTTCATGGCATCTTTTCGAGACGAACAGCAGACAGTCTCGGGGCCACCACGGTGGTTCAGTGGTAGAGCAGTACTTCTGGTGCGTGGTGTCCAAGGTTCGATTCCCGTTTAAGTATATTTGTGATGGACAACATTGTGTCCGTGGGTTTTCTCGGGCTACCCCCGTTTCCTCCCACATTTTTACTCCACCAATTTTTCCATTATCATTCACTTGCTTTAATCAGTGACGGATCCAGGGGGCGATCGGGGCTATTGCCTCCCCCCCAGAAGAAGGAACTTTCTTGTTTTATATATAAATAAAACCCATCCCAGAGTTTGGGGCTCTTAGAAATAGCTCTAAGTACCATTATTAAAATCCACCCACCCCCCAGAAGTCCGTCTGGATCCGCCCCTGGTTTTAATCATCTATCTCCCTTACCCTAATGGGCATAACGTGGGACGTTAAGCTGAAAGATTTGATTTTCATTTTACGAGACAGTCTTACTTGTACAATACGTAAGTTAGCTCTCACCGCTGGTCAACTGGCTAGCACGCACCTTTGGTGCATCTGGTCTCGAGTTCTACTCTCGGTGAGAGAGCATTGAAATTTAAATCACTACGGTGTTTCGGATTCCACCTTAAACTGTAGGCCCATGTCTGATACAGCTTTGGTGCTGAAAAGCTATGTTCAAGAAATAAATAAGACGTAAGATTGGTTTGCTTGAATCTTGAAATGCCTTTTTAGCATCGGGAGACGCTTTCCCCTTCCCCAGAAAGAAAAATCGGAGAAATATGGTGTTGATTTTCCAATGACGCATGCCTTTAAATAATCTACTAACATACTCCACCAAAAACGAAGAACAACTTTTAAATGTCTATAATGCTTCTGGAATTTAGGGAGTTCTGGGCTCTCGGGATCTATGGCCACTTAGACCGTCATGTATATGAGGGATGACGTCCCTTGGCGATTACACTATTCGAGAAAATGGAAGAAAGAAAGGATTGGGGAAGAAAGGAAGTGGCCTGGGACTATTATGTTAGGTAGTATCCCGGCATTTGCCTAGTGTGAATGAGAAACCCAGGAAAAACCTCACTCAAGATGGCTGGTCTGAAAAAGCTGTTACACTTTTTTGACCGAGTGTCCCCAATGGGAATCGAATCCGTATAGTGATTCTGAACAACATTCATGCACTTTACAGCCAAGGGCGCCGATTTCTCTGTAAATTTGAGGGGAGGGAGTGCATTCAGATGCAGAAGGTAGGCCTATATATATGAGGATTTTAAGACAAATTGCATTCAAATTACGCCAAATAATGTATATTTATAAATACAATAGGGGGCCCATATGAGCTTTGGGGGACCCGGCCCCCCAGGATCGGCGCCCTTGTTTACAGCAAATGTCCGAAGTGGCTGGCTGCCGCCTTTTTGTAAACACAAATTTACACGCTTCACCAAGTTTCTTGACACCTTTTTAAGAGTGTTCCTGGTGATTGATTCCTGGTCTTCCTCTTCAGTTTCTCATCGGTCCTGGGGTTATTCTTGTACACCCCATAAGAAAAAGCAGTGTCGGACTGGAACTAAATCTCTGAGTTTTACGTCCCACGGTTATGCCGGTTAGGCTAAAGGAGACGGTGATGATGAGAGATGAGTGAAATGGTGGAATGAAGAAAGTGGGAGGAAACGGGAGAACCCCGAGAAAACCCACGAGCACGGTGTTTGTCCACCACAAAGTTCACTTGGCGGGGGCTGGGATCGAACCCAGGACCCCAAGCACCAGAGGTGAACGCTCTACCACTGAGCCACCGCGCCCCCCGGACTGGAACTGTCAGAGCTAGACAAGAGATGGAAACTTTAAGAGGGGCGCCTCATGGACTAATTTATGTAAACATTTTGGCTTTTAAAATGACTCTTTAATTTTTTCACAACATTAAGGATACACAGTTACACACAAAACCACTGGACGAAATACCGTAAATGTTGCATAGCACAGAGTAATATAATTACAGCTAACAAAAATGTGAACGTAGGGTGGGTAAATTAGAAGTTGTCTACCTATCCCAATACAAACGGAAGGAAAAAATACCATTAGGTACAATTGAATGACTATTAAATTTCACAGTATGAGTAATCGTGTAAGATCTCTTAAGCTTTTTGCTCTTTCGCTTCCAATAACATCGTAATCTACAGGAAAATTCTGGACGTATTCAGTATTAAGGAGCATTACAGTTTCCAATAGACTTTGCCCTAAAAGTGATCTCAGTTTTGATTTAATGATCTTCAACTTAGAAAATAAACATTCACAAGTTACCAAATTAGTTGGAAGAGCCACATCATATTTGTACACACAATATAAATTGCTATAAGTGCTTTCATTTAAAGTCAGTTCATACAAGAATGTAAACTCACAGCGTGAGCGACCCTGGATTCAGCAGATCCTGATCTTCCGTTTTAACTCCATTCGTCTTCATTTCCAGAATCAACTGGGCACTGAACCACATCGAAGTCACTAGTAAAAGTATCCTTCAGATTCTTGAAGTAATCTTTGTAATGAATCGCAAAATATTTGAGTTGGCGTTACAAGATTTGTTTACACATGCCTGTATTTTCTGCTAATAGTCCAGGCAATTTACAGTTGGACCTGGGCAAAACTGCAATAGAAGGTTTTTAAACAGTTTTTGATTCAGGAATCATTACTAAATAACATATTCAAAATCCGACAAAATCGGACCACGGGAACACCCCCAAAAACGGTTTTCAAAATGGCGGACCATGGTTAAAGAATCTTGCGTCTATCTTGCAATTTTCTTCTGTATCTCGGGTTCATCTCATCCGATTTTCACGGTTTTGTTGATGATGACGTCTGAAGATGGTTTCTACAGTTTAACGTGGGATCTGAACCACTTGACCCCACCAGGAATTGAACCCGGGACCTCTTCACCACAAGGTGACGAGCGTAACCACTCATCCATCGGAGACATTATATAACTACATAAGGTTTCCAAAATCATAAGGGGGAAAATTATAACCCTCCCAAAAATAGTATAAATTTATTCCAAATGTTCTAATATACAGGGTGGCCCAAAAGTAGGTATACAGTTCCGTACTTATCTCCTGTATTTCATACCATTTCTTATTGTTATCACCTAGCTTCTTTATTATTTGTTCTTAATGTATTTTTACATATACCTTAAGCCCGGAACAGCCGAAGCAAATAAACCCATAAGCTAGAATGTTATACTTGATCAATGCAGGGGTGTATACCTCCGTTTGGGCCACCCTGTATTTCTAAATAATGTTTAATTTGTGTGTTAGTTGCCTGTTTTCTTAATTTGTTTTTATTATTAAATTTTGTTTTTACGGCTTTAATATTTTAAAAAGCAACTATTTATAATTTGCTTTTTTTCTGTTTTGTATTCAGATTAAATTACACATTTAAAAATGGAGATGTCTGAATATTGTATGATATGTAAGGAAAAATTGGACAGTAAGCAAGAGATAGGTAAAATTAAACAGAAAGGAGCAGATGGCAAAAATGAAGCAAGCCATAGGTGCAGAAGTGATGTTTTTGCAGTTCCTGGTATTAGTGTCCATGTTTCATGTCGGAAACGATTTACAGATTGACGATTATTGGTGTCAAGAAACGGCAGACTAGTGATGAAACAAAACCAAGAAAAAGTGCACGTTTAAATGAAGACCCAATTCGTAGTGCCACTCATTGCTTGTTTTGCGATACATTTGTGAACTTTTCTTCGAAGCATAAACTGTCATCAGAGCATGTAAAAGTACGTACGTCAGAATTTGTTGAAAGTGTTAAAAAATGCTGTGAAAATCGTTGTGATGAATGGTCATTTAAGGTACTATCTTGGTGAGTACTATCTTGGTGACCTTCATGCAGCGGACTGCGTCTATCATAACACTTGTAGTGTCAATTTTCGAACTGGTAGGAACATTCCCTGTGTATACTCTTCCTTCAATAAGTACATAAAGAAAGGTCGGCCAAGTAATGAAGAACAGTACCTTGCATTCCTTCAGACTTCTTCGTACTTGGAAAATAATGATGAAGAACAACTGCTGATGGGAGATCTAATTTCAAAAATGGAAGAATATCTTGAAGGGAGTCGAACCTGTGCCTATGGTCGGAGACATATGAAGAGGAAACTTTTGGAGTATTATGGAGAGAAAATTATTATTTCTGGTGGAAGTGGAAAGGCAGATGCAGTCACTTTACTTGATACAGCCACTGAAATTCTTCAAAATTATCACCAAAAGTCAAAAGAATGTGATATTGAATTATAGAAGATATACTTAATAGAAGCAGCAGCCAAAATAATCAGATGTGAGGTAAAATCCCTCAACGTTTCTAATGTGGATGTATACCCATCTCCAAGTGACCTTACTGAAGAAAGTACTTTGCAATACGTACCTAAGAGTTTGAAATTACTGTTGTCAAAACTATTTGTGGGAAAGGATCCCTCTATAAAATTGGTTCAATTGGTCAGAGCATTATGCAAGGTACACGTCCTAGAATATTAATATGCCCATTGCAGATTGGTTTAGCTATCCAGCTGCATCACAACTTTAGATCAAGGTACCTTGTTGATTTGCTTCACAGTCTTGGTTATTGTTCATCATATTCCGAAGTAATTAGATTTGAAAAAAATGCTGCAGTATCAGGTAGCCATAACTCGTTAAATACTGCTAACAACACTGCAGTTCTTCTAGCAGCTGATAATGTTGACCACAATGTTTGTACTTTGGATGGAAAGAACACCTTTCATGGGATGGGTATGACTGCAGCTGCCCGGAACAGCCCAAAGAACAAGATCCATCCAATTATTCAACGCTGTAAGATTGCTGAAAGTGACATTAAGAATGTTGCAGCAGTTGATATTGTGGAATACAGACATTCAAGAAGCATGCTCAGGGAGATTTCATTCAGCAAATTTCCAATATTGCCCATTTCCTCTATAAGTAGGTTAAATCTTCTGTGGCAAATATGATCAGGTCCAAGTTGGTCAGGAGTTATGCAAGCAATTCATTCTGGAACAAATGTTTCACATCCTGGTGTGACATAAATCACATTTCTTCCTATCATTGATATGACAGCTAGTGACATGACATGCATACTCTCAACATTGCAATACCTGAATAAGTTAGCACATGATCAACGTATCCCTTGTATCATTACTTTTGATCAGCCTTTATTTTGGAAAGCTTCCCAAATTATTCATGAGCAACAAGATCTCCAAGATATTGTTTTAATGATGGGAACATTTCATACTCTGATCAACCTTTTGAGTTCAATTGACACTTTGATGAATGGTTCAGGATTATCTGAAGTACTTCAAGAAATCTATGGGTCAAATGCTGTGCTGCATATGATGTCTGGAAAAGCTGTTTCTCGAGCAATGCGAGGGCATATGATAGTAGATGTAGCTCTTTGTACCGTATTGGTTTCAGATGTTTTCCCTCGCAATGAAGATGGATCCCGTCATCATGTAGTTAAAGAAGTTTGTATCTTACTTGATAACGTCATAAATGGCAAACATCATGTTGAGGACGTGGAGCTGTCTGGGGCATTATCTTAAATCAGTACTGCTTTGGAGGAGAAGAAAACTCACCTTCAATCTTTCTCAAGAACAAGTAAACTTTTGGCTAAAGTATATGCAAATGATCAACGTTGCACGTAACTTAATAACAGCAGATAGGACTGGCTCATAGGATTTACATTTGCAATCTGTGATGGAGATTCTCCCAATAGTTGCAGCAGCTGGACATCACAATTACCTCAAGTCATTATATTTATATTTGCAGAAAATGTTGAGTTTGGAATCTGAAAATCCAGTTGTTCACAAAATGTTCCAGGAAGGCAAGTTTGTGATAAGAAGAAGTGATAGGGTATGGGCCGGATTAGGTTCAGATCTAGTGATAGAGCAAGTATTAATGCGTTCTCTGAAAAGTAGAGGAGATCTGACACGAGGAAGTGGATTTACAGAGATTCAAAGAGCAACATGGCTACTTTCTATGCCTGTGTCTTCTACTTATAACTTAGCAATGCAGGAATACACTAAAAGTTTGTTGGAAAGCAGTGAACACAAAGAAATGAGGGAAAGTAGACAAACTAGGAACAGTAATGATATTAAAAAAAAAGTTGTTGACCGACTAGAATCAATATCCCCATTCAATTCTAGCCCAGATCTTTCTAACATTGTCACAGGTGTAATAGCTGATCCTGGAGTAAATGTTGATGAACTGCATTCCATTGGTACAGACATCGTTCAAAAATATGGGCAATGATCCGACAAAGCTAAAACTATAGGATCTGATGCTGCTGTTGTGAGTCGAATTAATGATGATATACAAATAGATGCAGCACTTCTCTTTCAGAGAATGATGACCGTTGCTGCTGGTGGGGATATGAACACACGCACAATGCAATTGAAGATGCTAATGTGGATATAGTTCGTGCTACAGTCTCATCATCTGAAAAAGCAAATACAACAGTCATCGGGGAAGATACTGACTTGCTTATTCTGCTTCTGTATCATGCAAATAATACAGATTTCAAGTTATACTATCGCAGTGACATAAGACGGGGACAATTTCCCAATCCTGTGTATGATATTCTCCTCGTTAAATCATTATTGGGTTATGATATATGCGAGTTCCTGGTATTTGTGCATGCTTTCACAGGCTGTGACACAACGTCCCGAATTTTTTCAATTGGAAAGTCCTCAGCATTTAACAAGCTGCTCAAGAATAGTGATCTCCGTTCAGTTGCAAATGTATTTTGTTCTGACTCTTGTCAACAGTCTGAAATTGAGGCTCCTGGAAGAAAAGCAATGCTTCTGTTATATGACTGCAATTCATTGGAATACACAAATATACTACGCCATCGAATGTTACTTGAGAAGATAGTTGCAGCTACATCATTTATTACACCTGAACGTTTACCACCTACTGATTCGTCTACAAAGTATCATAGCTTTCGTAGGTACTTTCAAATAAGAATCTGGAAATTTACAGAAGGGGAAATGAAGGCTCAAGAGTGGGGTTGGTATATAAAGGATAATTCCTACCATCCCATACTTTGTGATATGCCACCAGCTCCAGAGCATCTACTTAACATGATACGGTGTTCTTGTACGAGTAGATGCGCAACTTTTCGATGTGGATTGCCATGTTCAGCTGCTTGTGGAGACTGCCAAGTCACTGGTTGTGATAATATTCAAACTCGTGCTGATAATGAATTTTACAGTGATGAGGATGATTCACATTTAAGTGTTTGTATTTTACGAACTTCAATTTTTTAACGCAAACATACATAATTTGAACTAATTTTATTTAATTTAAAAGTTGATATGTGAACTCTGTTAATTATTGTTACCTGAAACACAGTTGCTGTAGAATAGTGTCGATATATGTAGTTTTATTTAAAATACTATTGGGTATAAACGAAAGCTGGATTAAGTTTAAAAGTTTTACTTTATGCATACAAAAGGATAAGCACAAACGAGTTATACTAATTTTAAATGAATTATATTGTTAGCATTCTCACACATATAAAACCAGTGAAGTGGCAATAATATTTTAATTTTTTGAGCTTTATCAAATGATTAAATAAATAAATAAAAATTACGTTGACTGTAAGTTAATAGTTTTTTTTTACACGAAACGGTGTAAGATAGGAGAAAAGTGTTGTTATTAAAAACTTTAGCATTTATATGTAGCTCTTATTTAAAAAATGTTTCATGTAAATCCGATTGCAGATACCCGAGGTACAGACAATTATTTAAGGTGGAAATGTAAGAAGTTATGATTTTTAAATTAAATGTCGTTTTTCACAAGAAACTGTACGAGATAGGACATCAGTGCTCCTAATAAAAAATATAGTACGTAAAATGACCTTTGATTTAAAAAAAAAAAAGAATCGTCAAAATCGTATTACAGGAAACCGAGATACAGAAAAAAATTGCAAGATAGACGCAAGGTTTTTAAATCATGGTCCGCCATTTTGAAAACCGTTTTTGGGAGTGTTCCCGTGGTCCGATTTTGTCGGATTTTGAATATGTTATTCAGTAATGATTCCTGAATAAAAAACTGTTTTAAAAGCTTCTATTGCAATTTTGCCCAGGTTAAGGGTATAATTGCTCTAGATTTCCTGGACTATAATGTTTTCAGGGTTCCATCTGGTAATCCACTTTTCTTTATTTCTTCAAATCTCTTTGGGTCCAAACAGCCACAATCTTTCATTAAATGTTCACTTGGAATAACCTCTTCCCAACGGTGTTACAAATTCTGTAGAAGGTTTTTACTTGGAACTTCTTCCACTTAGCTTCTTCTTGCAAAGACGAATCTTCATCAGAGCAGTTTTCATCAAAAAGAGCTTTTTCCACCGAATCCTTTTCATTGCAAAATCAGCATCCATCCTGAGATGAAGTACATTTTCATCCAAGGTCGCCCATCAGAGGAGCAAGGTGGGGCGCTCGCCCCCCTTCCCCTAAGAGGAAATCGTATTTGGGAATATCGAAAGCCCAATAGAATTTTTACATTAGTTATAGCAAATTTGAAACTATATTTGAAACCTTGCTTATATTTGCCCCCCCTTGGAAACCACATGGTCGCCCTTGTTTTCATCCCATTGAGATTTTCCGAAAGCATTTTAATGTTTCCATACAGGTGAGAAAATTTCTCTCTGAGTGACTTTAAACTTGTTGCTAGTGTTTGGACCATTTCCCATGCCGTTAAGTAGTCCATCTTTGAGGACAATAGGTAATTCGAAGTTAGTGTTGTAAGCTCAAATTGCTCTGTGTAAAGAGCTTCTGTCATTTGGGTTTCGAATTTCAATCATTTGTCTCGTAAATTTCTTGCTCTGGCTGTTCTGCTCTCTTTGCACCAAATGTCTCTGCATATAATATTTTAAATTAGAATATAAATAAATATTGGGCTATTGAACCTTACCTTCAATATAAAATCCAAATATTCTGTCGCTCTGGGAAAATTTTAAACGTTAAATTTACATATGTTTTCGTTATTACAATGCAGACGATACACTGGTCTAGTCAAAAGAGCGACTGCTAACTGTTAACCAAAATAAACTTATAATTTCATAACTATTAAAAATTCAGCCAGACGGAATGTAAAGATGTCTTTCAGTTATGTTAAATGTAATTTTCGCATAATTTTGATATTAAAATTCTGAGGAAAATTTTCATAAAAAATATTTTCATTTTTAACTAAACATCTATGACGACTAAAGTCAAATTATTAAATAACACTATAGACAACAGCACACAATATTATTGCCTTAAGTAACATATAGGCCTACTTTCGTACCTGAGAACACGTAGGCGCCCTTACGCGACGCTAATACTATAACATTACCACAGTCAAACAACGCAACGAGAACGAGCCATACAGCAGTTAGTGATGCCAACCTGTGGGAAAAATCCCATATCGTGGGAGTTTTTGGCCTTATTTTCTCGGAAAGGGATAATAAGCAGCATATATTGGATTTTTCGAGGAGATCGAAATTTACGGCTTATTCATTTAGATGTAAAAAGTGACTAACACAGAGAAATTTAATTTCTAATATTATAGCATACTTTTAATTAGTATAACGTGGGAAATTTACACGTAAAATGGGATTTTTTTGCCTCTCGACATGGGATTTCATATTGTTTCAGGTTGGCATCACTGACAGGAGTCACAAGCCCACTTGTGATAATACTAGATCAGACTGAGTTGTCACATATCCCCTATGATATCTGGCAGTGCTGGCACTCCCAACGAGGAGAGCACGGCGACTTGATAGCCTTCAAGTAAACTACGCAAACCTGCAATAACTCTTGTTATATGATATTTATTATAAAGACAACATTAGAAATTTTAACCAAAACTGTCACGACTTCAATACAACTAAGCCTATTTTATTGTGACAAAGGGGCGCTATAAGAGGGTGGGCGCAGGCGGAGGTCTCCGCCTCGCTACCCTATCCATTTCGACACTGAGAAAAAGTCAGGTGATGTTAAATCCAGAGAGCGGGAGGGCCAGAAATTCTTGGAGACGATGTGGTCACCAAAAAATTCCCCTAACATTTCTAATGTTTCGTTCGAAGTGTCGCCAGGGTTGCCAGTTGTAGGTGAGTAATATTTTATCACACATTTTTGCGTAAAAACTCAGGTTATCATTATGTGCAAATTCTTATTGTTTATCATTAATTAACCTAAAACACACCTGTTGCAGTAATTTTACGACAACAGTGTTGGCAAGGGTCAAGCTTTTGTCAAAAAAAAAACACCCATTTTACGGACTTGCATTAAATAGCCTATTTACATTGGCAACACTGCATCAACTTTGTCACATTTTCGCATCAAATGGATAAATATTGATGTATACTGCATGTATTAACAGAGATTCACCCGCAAGAAATCAGTTTTCTACAACTGGATATTGATTTTCTTCATTTTATACATTTTACAAATTCCAACATTGGTCATGATCTCGAAAATATCTACAGGTACATGGAACACGAATAAAATTTGTTCCAAGTCTCAGGTCTCACGTCTTTGGTTCAAAAGATATACACAATCAAACTTTGGGTTGCGTAACACATTGTATTAAACCTTCACTCTCCACAGAACCTACTGTTTTTAATCAAAATAAAATTAAAGAAGCAATCCAAAAGTGTCTTACACCATTTTTCGTTGCCATTTGAGACAATAAATATCAAGAGGACTTCGATATTATTCTAAGCAACATGTATTCAATTCTAGATCTACAATACTAACCTCCAATATGGCCAGGCAAGATTTTATGAGATTTACATTGTTACAGTGGAATTGCCAAAGTCTCTATGGCAACTTACACTTCTTAAATGTTGATTAATTCATATTCTCCAGACATTATATTTTTATGGGAAACTTTGTGTTCTCCTAAAATTCCTTTTAAACTCAATAACTATAATTGTATTAATCAGCTAAGGTATGATTCACATGGTGGTATAGTGGTTTGTATCAAAAATAATTTAACGTTTAAAATCTTCAATATAAACTTGAATAATTTTCATCAATATATTCAAATGATTGGGACTGTTGTACAAAATATTTAATGTGGATTACTTATAACAGATTTAAGCACGGACCAACGATATCTTTTGTGCATACATTCAACTCTTTTGAACGATGTTTGTCTGCGCAGTCTAGCGAGGACTAAGCCGGGACTACTTGTCTAGTCGCAGTAGTTAACGACGGCATGCCGAGTGCTGCGGCTGAGTGTGTAATCATGCCCCACCCCTCTAATCAACTGGAGCTTATTTCAACATATGCAACGAAGATTTACGCATCGGTGTGGTTTGGGATTAAGGGAGAAGCATCGATAACTGACGGAAAACGACATTTCTAGAATATGCTCCAGTTGGCCCAATTTCTCCCACACCACTTGAGATATCTGATTGATAGGGACATTCAACAAAATGCACTCTTCGTCCATCCTGAAAATCTCATACTTGCTTTAATTACCGACCAAAGCTCAGAAAAGTAACCTTGTTTGGCGAGGAATTAAAAAAGCAAGAGGAAAGAAAAAAGACAAAAGACTACGCACTTTTGTTTTACCAGCCATCAATTTTAATGGAGAACAATATTATGGCATGAATGATTGGGCTTCATGCTTCCCCTACAAACGTCCATTGATTATTAATATTACAAATGAAAAGCTAGATGACTATATTAACAACAACAACAACAAAACAAAAAAAGGGAGGAGAAATTTAAGACTTTTCCTGTCACACCCAAGGAATACAACGACTTGTGAAAATCACATCCAAGACTTCTTCTGTTATCGGCGCCAGCGCACGTGATGGCTACTTTAAAGCGAAATTGGAATTTACAGGACATATGCGAACATTGCGATCAAGAAGTGACTATAAAATCCAAGGAGAAAACTAGAAGAAAATTTTAGTCTGGCCCTTTGGTGGTTGGACCTCGCAATCCAGTTACTTCCTCGTGGTGTGCTTTGGGTTATTTTCAAAATATAATAAGCTTTTAAAAAAAAAAAAAAAAGAAAAAAAAAGAAAAGAAAAGAAAAAGAAAACCGAAAAGCTGGACAATAATTGAAGAACTGTTACCTAGTCTTTTATAACTGAAAACTTTCGAATAAAACTCAAAGTCAAAACCAATTGGAAAACATCAATAGAAAAAATGTATTTTTAGCTTAAAATTGGCAGTTTTTAAACAAAAGTATGAGTAAACACATAGGAAACCACTCGTGAGGCACGAATTGAACATATTTGTCATAAATAAAACAATAAATGACCATAATACATAAGAAATAGATAAAATAGCCAAATAATGACATTCTTGTGAAATTCTCGTGCGTGTTGCACACCCAAATCACTGTCAAAACTTCGAGGTTCGCGCCAACTAAATGACCTCTAAAAAATCTGAAAGAAAAGAATCAGACATCTTTTTGGTCACAAATGACTGCTTTTCCGCACTATCCACCTTAACATTTTGAAATATATATATACGGTGTATATATATCTTGTTTTGATACACCCTAACAGACATGCGTATTTCGGAATCATTTAGCGTTAGATAAATAAAATTTGGTACTTGAATCTTTTTTATAAAATAATTTCACACGTGTTTCAGCGTTTATATTAAATATTTGTCCTACGAGGAAATAAGATGTCGAAAAAAGAGGGTAGGGGTTACAATTGTTATAATTAGATGTCCATATCTCGGAATGCCTTAAGATTAAAGATATGGTTTTTTGTGTTTGGGCTTTTCAACTGAAATAATTGAAGAGGCTGGAACAAAAATGGGTGAAGGTTCTTCCCTATGATAACCATGCGAGACTTCGAATTCACATAAATTCTACATGAAAGGTGCAGAAGGAAGAACGGAAGATTGCTCATGTGCTATTAACGTATAAGATAGAAACAAAAGTACTCGCAAGAGAGAAAAACTCATTATACCTACCCAATGACAGTTGAAAATACTTATGCGGAAACAAATAAAAAATAAACGCTTTCGCCGATACTTCATCAGACGGAAAGACGAAAAATGTTGAAGTAAAAAAGTAACAGTGTAATGTGCACACCACTTCAAGAAATTTGGTTTGTATGGCGTAATATTATTAAAGCCGGAAATGGTAATAGAATTATACCACTTCCGGTTTTAGTACAGGGATCAAAATGGAGACTGAATATATTTTCGGAATGTTTAATTAATCACAAAAATTCGTTTCTGTCTATTTATTAGCGTTTTTACTCTACATTGATCACCATTAAAACTGGAAGTGGTTGATTTTCTACCACTTCCGGTTTTAATAGAGAGATTATAGCAAATGTAGAATATATTCTTAAGATGCTTAATCGATTGCAGAAAATAGCTTCTCGCTATGTATTACCGTTTTTCTCTCAATAACGATCAACATTAAAACTTCAATTGCTTCATTTCTACCACGTCCGGTTTAAATAAGGGGTTAAAAGAGAAGATGGTATATATTCTTAGAACGCTAAATCGATGACAGGAAACCGCTTCTCTCTATCTGTTATCGTTATTGTTCTAAGTAGATCAATATTAAAACCGGAAGTTGTAATAGATTTCTACTACTTCAGTTTTAGTAAAGACTTAGGGATGAAGGAATAATATTGTTAAGTTTCTTAATCGACTGCAGAAAAAACAGCTCTATATTTATTACCTATTTTGTTTATAACGGTCAACGTTGAAACCGAAACTGGTTAATTTCTATCACTTTCGGTTTGAATATCGGCTCCAATTGCGAATTTTTGACTCTCTACATCCTGAAAAAAAATTAGTGATGATTGATCAAGTAGATCTTAAGATGTGTTTGTTTCCTGGGCGGAAGGACGGACAACGTAAAGTGACGTCATGTTAGTATCAATATTATAGTGTCGGAAGTGACGTCATATTAGTATCAATATTATAGTGTCGGAAGTGACGTCATGTTAGTATTAATATTATAGTGTAATGATGTCAAGTTAGTATCAATGTCGCGAGATAGTGTTGCCAGTCGAAAGAGAAAAACTTCAGTGAAGATAAGTAAAAATTCAAGAGGTTTGATTCGGTATTTTTAGGGAAGGACTAATAGCGAAATTGTGATGAAAAGAATTGTAAATTGTTAAATAAAATAAAACGTAAAAGCAAAGGATAGTAAAAGTAATACTTTAAATATTAAAAATGATAATAATAAAATATAGAGCTAAAAGTAATAATATTAATAAAAGTATAATAACAATTTGTATATGTGCAAGAAAGAGGAGTGATAAAATATAATAAAAAGGTTCCATTGAAAAGAAACAAAAAACAGAGACACGAAAATATAATGTATAAGTGAAAGAAGACTAGGAGAATAATATAAGTAGAAAACAAAATGCTATCAAAATAATGAAGGAAGAAGATAGGAAGATAAATAGAAAAAAACGTTTTATTTTAGAAAAAAACAAAAAAACAAATTGAAATAGAGAATCGGGCGTTCATAAGCAATTTAGGTCAGAAACATTTTTCACGGACTGTAACGATAACTTGTAGAAATATGTATATGTTGTTAAGGATAATGGTCTGTATCTTACGATATAATTTCCTATGGTTTGTATTGCATGATATTATTTGCTTTTTTTGTGGTCAAACATGTAGAAACTTGTCCTTTCTGGATAGTTTATTATATAATAGGAGAGGAAGCCATAATGGATGTATGTTAGTTCGTTTATAAAGAAGATTAATTATAAAAATAATTAATTAAATGCAGAAAATCCACAAAAAATACAGTAGATCAAATAAATTCGATTTTTTGTGTTATCATTTGAACAGTTGGTATATGAAACGAATTCAGGGCTATTACATAACCTAAAACTTTATAAGATGGATAATAATGTAAGCATGCAGAATTTCAAGGAGGTGGGGGTCAATCTCCCAAATTCATATCATTTTAAGTGTTTGAATACTAATCTTAGTATAGTTTATTTTTGCATAACTTGCTCAAAGGAATAGAGAAGTTGAATCCCCACACCCCTTACGTACGCCATTGAATGTAAATGTCTTCATATTCTTTTTCAGCAGAATGTGGAGAGATTCGGGAAGTATTTTAAAATATGTGATCGATTGAACTATTGTCATGGGCCACGCTTCTACAGGGTGTCCAATATACAATGCGACCCAGAGTTTGGGATAGTAGAACTTTTGAACCGGAAGCGGTACACAAATAATGGTTATGCCAAAATGAAGCCTTGTTTATGCATATATTTTAAAACTAGGAAGCAATGATTGAAGTACACTAGGAACCACGCAGTGTTGCCAGATGTAAGTAAAGGTGTAGATGAATTTTTTTTACAAGACACGTATATTGACTCATAACTCATACGTATAGATATTCTGTCGTTAATTTTCAGTTTGTATAGTTAGAGTAACTTGGAAACTATGGAATGGAAAAAAGAATTTTTTATTTTCACCGATAACTAATCGGATGAGGCCTCTATAAGGGGTTACTAGGGAAAACGTGGTTTTCATAAATTAACATTCTGAATTGGCAACAGTGCTGATGTTTCGGTGCATCAAAAGGTGTGTTAAGGATCTGTCTACATTATTCAATTCCTGAAAACAATGAAAAAGAAACTTTGAAATTATTATGATAAAACTTTTACTTACATGCACCTGGCAACATTGCTATTCATCACGAACTGAATTGTCAGTTCTGTGGCAGATTCTGGAAGTGCCCCCGTTTTGAGTCAATAAACAGCAGTGTCAATGACCGAGCGTCTTAGAGTATAAGAAAGGGAGCTCTCAATAACCAAGCGTATTAGAAAGTTTGTGGTTGAGCAACCGAACGGGATTGATGCCTTTTGTGATGTCTTGTCTCCTTTTATGCAGAAATGTTACTGACAGCTTGAATCTTCGTCACTTACCGATCGCTGGCGATGCTGGACGACATCTTCGTGACTGTCGTCTGAAGTGTGTTTACAGCTAGCACGTGGTGTTGAAACACGTGGAACCTTACAATATTAACTTGTTAAAGTACATGTAAGGTTCATGAGTTGTGAGAAGGTGGTACAAAGTAAGGGAATTTAAATAGAAGGACAGATAATAGTACGGTATCAAGGTTTAAATGGTGATTTTGTTGATGTATTTGCACGATTAAATTGTTTACAGATAAAGCTTGAGAGACGGAGGAGGGATATCCACAGTTGAACGAGAACTTTTGAAGGTAATTGTTAACCACAATATTGGTTTCCCAAATGACCAAGACATATGATATGGAGGTTTGATTCTGGGAGGCTGAGAGTTTTTGAAGTGCTATTGAAAATCTGTTAATACCAGTATTGAGACGTCTGTTCTCGAGTTCAATGTCTAAATATTGAAATGTAACAGTCTTGGGTGGTGAAGGATTAGGCAGATTTGGAAGGGATTTTTTCTTTGGAAACTAGAAATGGTTCCATTGATGGTTTCCCATTGGTTTCTACTAGGAAAATAACATCTATGGATCTTAACCGAGGAATTATTATTTTCTGAGGACCGTAAAATTTTATGTTTTTGGCGCCCCGGAAAATGTTGCAATATAACTACGCAATATAGAACCCCTGATAATGCAAACAAGTTATCTTCCAATGATACAGAAGTTGATTCATTTATATTGAGCCGAATTTGAATGTGCCACTTACCTAGGAAATGCCGTGTTTCCACCACCGGTTGTGTTCGATCTGCAGGCCAACTCTATTGACTATTGCCTAGCACCTAGATCGGAGTTTTCATTGCAGAGACTGTGTTGCACCTGAACCATGATTATTGTATCCTACCGCTCTTTACAAGCTCTTCGCAGGTCAGAGACGGTGTGGACTCGATCTTGGGACAAGTGTCACTTGAGGAGTCCGAAAGCACAATCGTCCATTGGTCTGGCATCTGGACAGGAATATCGGAGAAGGAAATTGCAGCAATTCCAGTTTGCCGTTCCATGCGGTGATAGAATTTTAGCGATGTTTTTGCCGTGTGGCTAGTTGCCTTGTCTTGGTGGATTACGTCAACCTAGTTCCACTGGCTCAAATACGGGGGTGGGGGGATGAGAGGAACATGTCCCATCCAATCTTGGAACTGGGGGGAACTGTTTCCCCAATAATACGATTTGAAATGTGTTTTTTGGGGAAAAATGTGATAATTTGTGTCCGATTGCCACAAAGGAAAGTGAGATGAAGTTGATGCCCCCCCCCCCAGAATAAGCCTGAAATCTGCCCGCCTTCCAATGTTGAAGACAACTATGTTCCCCTGATTTTCCACAGCATTGATTTTTTCATAAATGTTTCGAACATCGCTTAAAAAATATGAACGGTCTTACCCCTCCCCAGTGTTGAAGACAGATTTGGTCCGCTGCCTAGTTCACGTCAATTTCGTACAATGCTGGGGATTTCATGCTGGTACATTTCAGTCAGGACATGAGTCTGGTAGTACTCAGCATTGATTCTGACGTTTCGCTCCTTCTTTCGGAGACAACCAGCCACGATCATCCCAAGTCCTTTTGGGAAATTCTAACAAATTCTAACCGTTAACCAAGGGCCACATGCCAAGATGAAAATTTGAACCTAATTAAAAGTTGACCTCTGTACCTAATTAAAAATTTATAACTGTAAGAATGTTAAGAATCTTATTAATTGTTATAAGCTGAAATACAGGAACTCTGCAGCCTTAAACTGTACTTTCATATTGTGATAAAGGTAATGATATATTCCCAAAATTGTAACACAGATTAGGAATAATAAATGTTTGTTTTGTCAAATTTTATTTTTATTTAAGATTTAAAATGTGTGTACTGTGTAGCAGCAAAAAGTTTTCTTTAATCATCACTGTAACTAATTTTCATATATATCTTATTCCCATGAAAACCTTTTCATACTTATATCTTGACAATGTTGATAGCTGTCAGCAGAAATTCGATCTTCAACGTTTACGTTTGTTATTCGCTCCTATAGCAAGATACAGAAAAGCAATGTAAGAACTATTTAAGTTTATTTATAAGATTGTTCTTCAAGTTGCTTATATTCTAATAGCTTAAGATCATTTAATAATTGCAGAACCACTGGTAAAATTTCTATATACACATCTTACTCCTCTAAAATTTTTCTTCGACCCTGCTCAATGCTATTAACATAACCTCACCTACGATCAAACGTATTCAAATATAAAAACTAGTAGATGATAACGAAAATATTGTTTTCTTCCTAATAGACTAGAACTAAAAGATTGGGCTTATTATTTCTGTAACTAATAAGGGACTTATCAGGAAAGTAGAGATACAAATACATTTGCACGTTAAGGGAAAAACGTGTACCAAATTTGACAACACTAGCAATAACCTTGATCCATACGATGAAGATTGGGATTGATTTGTCAATGCTGTGCTGAATCATGTACGAGAAACACGCGTTACAAATGCCAGTGGCAATACCAAATCCCGCAGATGTGAAGAGTGAAGTGGTCACCAAGAGCTGATTGCATATTTTCAAGGGATGTCCTTGAACATTCGCCAAACAGTCCGAATCTCGCCCCCAGTGAATACTATCTGTTCCTGTACCTAAAGAAACATCTCGGTTTAAAATACTTTGATGACGAAGATGAGAGTCAGGGATGAAGTTACAACGTGTATCCAGATGCAGGCGCAGGCTTTTTACGATGCTGGGATATAAAAACATGTTCAGCGTTTGAACAAGTATTTGGACAATCGTGGTAGTTGTGTGGAGAAACAACTCCTGTACAAGTGTATCCAGTTGAATATCTTATTTTTCGTTTATATCTTTTCTTCTTGACTTGCTTCGTAGATCTGTTACAAATAAAATACTTTATTTTTAAATATAAAGAAAGAACCAGACTACTACGAAATGAAAAAGATTATTGATCTAAGAATTCTGATCTATCTCATACCAATAACATTATACGGAGAAATATTAACAAGTATTAGAGATAATATATATATATATATATATATATATATATATATATATATATATATATATATATATATATAAAATAAAACGATTGATACCTAATTCCCTCTATACATATTGATTACTATAATAAATACTATTTTTGAAATATAAACTCTACATATACTAAAGATATTTTAGTACAACAAAAGCATTTTCAATAATTGTACCTCTGTCAAATCTAATTATTATTATTCAATGAAAGTACTGTACAGTAATTATCAACCCAAAAGAGTTTCTAACAGAAAAAAAAGAATCTCTCTAATATTAAGTAAAATTGATCTAATATTACAAATAGGAAATAGCATCGGGAAGCCATCTTAATACTACAAATTAAAAATGGGACGTGTTGGCTCAGTGGTAAAGCGTTTACTTCTGGTGCATGTGGCCCTTGGTTCGATTCCAGTTCACTCCGAGTGAGCTTAGTGGTGGACAAACACCATATACGTGAATTTTCTCGGAGTTCTCCCATTTCCTCCCACTTTCTTCATTCCACCATTTCAATCATTTCTCATCATCACCACCTTCTTTGGCCCAGCCGGCTTAAACATCGGATGTAAAACTGATTTTTTTTTTTTTTTTTTTTTTGCAAATTAAAATTTTTACTAACCTACTCAAGATAGAACTGAATTAATCAGATAAAAGTAGGCGAAACAAAACAAAATTAATCAATTTCAAGGAAACAAATGTAAGAACAAAAACGGACATTTTGCTAATTAGAGTGTGAAGGAAAAAAATATCCGAAGACAAGGCATTACGGTTTTGTTCAATATCGGTCGATAGATATCATTGAACTGAAAAGATAATAAGGGTAAGTGTAAATTTTTTATTATTAAGAGAGTGTAAACTTTTATGTGCAGTTTCCAAGAAAGTCGAGTATTTTTTTCTTAACTTAAAAATTGATGTTTTACGATATCCATGTCATCTAATAAGACAAAACCAAAGTATCCAGTCATGAAGATGACAATACGCTGTATGGTTAATGAGATATAGACCAAAATTGTGATTTGACTATTAAATGTTTAACTTTTGTTTCACTAGAATATAATGTGCAAATATTAACCATACATATCAATCGACAGTTGACAAAGAGCTTAACAAAATTATTTGCTTACATTTTCTTTGCCTAATATTCCAGAAAATTGACAAAAACTAATTTTTATAGCACTGAAAAGTGTGCAGTTCGTTACCAATAACAATTCATAATTTTTATTCTGTGGGAACAGATTGCTTTATTTATTAATGTATTGTATATGTATAAATTAATAAATAAAAAAACAATATTAACAAGCTAGAGATGGCCAAAATTTGCCGGAATCCGGAAAATTTATTTTCCGTAATCGGAAATTTAACTTTCAAGATTTCGGAAAAATTCCAGAATTTCTTTGCACTCATCATCCGGAAATCGGAAAAATTCTGAATTCCAGATTTTTTCCGAAATCGGAATTTTTCCGAATTCCGGAATTACCTGATTTTACTTTCCGGATTACAGAAACTAAAAATTCCCGGATTGGCCATCCCTATAACAAGTAGATTGAATCAATTGTTGTTTGCCTTCTATGAATTCAGGCACTATTTGTAAATATTCAAGGTGACATTGTGATGCGCCTGAACCTCAAGCTTACCGTGCCGATATGTTTAACCATTAATCTATCCAATCGTTCCGCAGAGAAACATTTTTCATCTTTGACTTAGTGCTCAGTCAACTCAGATCATTTAGACTATACCATAAATTATTTTTGTCGTGCTTAGACAATTAAATGGCCATCTATATAAATGAATATCTATGATATTACATTATTATTATTTGTATTTTATAGATGAAAATCTTCCCCTTCCTAGCTGATGAAGTATTAAGCGAAAGTACTCATGAATACGTTCTTTCGTGATAGTATTTTTACTGTTATATGGGATATATATTTCTGTATCATAATGCTTTCTAGTTCTCATTCTGCAGGTATAGATGAAGTTTCATTCATAATTATTTTAAAACGTGCATATCTAATACTGAAGCATCTCTGTTAACTTGTAAATAAATCATTTGAGTTAAGTATATTTTCTGAAAGTTTAAAGATAACAAAGTTATACCTTTGTACAAAAAAAGAAATATTCGTGATATCCAAAACTACAGGTTTGTTTCTATTTGATCTGTTTTCTCGAAGATATTTGAATCGGAAATGTTATCGCGCTCGAAAATATTTATATCCTACCATGATCTGATATTGACCTCTCAATATGGTTTCTAAAAATAAAAGTTAAATTAAAAAAAAAGATAAATCTATATTGCACTGTTTAACTTTATTACAGAGATTTCTAATTTTCTAAAGACAAAATACGCAGTAATTTATTTGTCAATTTTTTCTAAAGCAACATCGTCTACAACATGCTCTTCTATTCAAAAACTCCAGAAGTACGGCATTAGAGGTATAGTGCATAAATGGTTCTCCTCGTATTTGACGAACAGAAAACAGATAGTTCAGAAACGTAAAACTGTTAACAATATTGAAGTTGCAACAATATTGAAGTTGCATTTCTCTCCGAAATCACTACTATCTCCGCTGGTGTTCCTCAAAGCTCCATTCTTGGGCCAGTTCTTTTTCTACTGTACATAAACGATCTTTTTTGAATTTATGAGTCTTCAATATATTGTACTATATGTTGATGATTGCATGTCTGAGTAACAAAGGACAATATGGTAGAAATAGAAAGCAATTTCAAATACACTGTCGACCATTTGACAGAATGAGTCTCAGGACCTGTTTGATGATGAGTGCAAAGAAAACTAAAAAATTCAATTTTAATTATTTGTATACTCCTCAAATAGTACTTCAATTGTGCTAAACACGATTTACATAGATTACTCGCACTCCACCAAATTTTTAGGAGTTACAATAAAAGACAGGCTGACTTGAGACAAACATATTGTTGATCTAAACTAAAATTGAGGAGTGTTCGTTTTTGTGACTTATAGACTACGTGGATCTGTTTCAAAACAAACTTTATTTTCACAATATTATGCTAAGTTTCAGTCTTTATTAAGTTTTGGAATAATTTTCGGAGGAGCTTCCTACCTTAGTACTACTGTTTTTCGCTTACAGAAGAAGGTAATATGGACCATTTTTAATCTTTCATCAAGAGCTCCCGTAAAAATTTCTTTCAGACAAATAAAATTTAACTTATTAAAAGAAATGAATTTTATTTATAGAAATGAACATTCATGCGACACACGACAAAAGAATAACATATTTGTACTAAGCTATACAATAAGCTACCGACTTACTTGAAGGTTACTGAAACCATACCAAAATTCGAAAACGAGCTGTTCAAATTTCTGAGTCATAAAGCGTATTACAAAGTTAAGAGCCTGCCCTACTAAAAATAATACGAAATTTACCATTTTTCATTTGCTTGTTTATTCATCAGTGAAAGGAGATAATGAAATGCAACTCACCACAATCGTAGATAATACTATTTTACAACAGAAAATATGAACCTGAAGAATGTTCAGCGTTGCAATCCATAGAAATTACAGTGTTGCCAGAAAAACAATTTCCCTAAAATGTAAGTTAAGGCAGCGAGTAGAGGAATGAACTCAACTGCATTTGATTACGTATCATGTTGTTTTGGTTTCTTGTGAACTACTTTTTAATTAACATTATTATTTAGTTTTAATAACTGTATGTTAAAACTATTTTGTTTATTACAAACTAAATACAACTATTATTTAAAAAGTAGTTCACAGGAAACCAAAACAATATGATACGTAGCCAAATGCAGTTGAGTTTGTTCCTCTACTCGCTGCCTTAACTTACGTTTTAGGGAAATTGTTTTTCTAGCAACACTGTAATTTCTATGGATGGCAACACTGAAAATTCTTCAGGTTCATATTTTCTGTTGTAGAACAACATTATCTATGATTGTGGTAAGTTGTATATCATTATTTCCTTTCACTTATGAATAAACAAGCAAATGAAAAATGGTAAATTTTGTATTATTTTTAGTAAGGCAGGCTCTTAATGAATATATAAGTGACAGTATGTAGAATTACTCAAATATAAATTCAAGTGTTTCACTATTAATGACAATTCCTATGCACTGGTCTCTGAGCGATTATGTACGAAATTGAATGAATAAAAATGAATGTATGAATAAATTAATACTATTTTCTTTAAGAAAAATATTATTCGAGCAGTATATATGTATTAAGCGAAAGTACCGATGATTACGTTCTTTTGTGATAGTATTTTTTTTACTATTTTCTGATAATATACATACCTGGTAATATTATTTTGTTCAAAAATATATTATTACTAGGAATACATAGGTGTTACTACAAAATAGTAAAAATACTATCAGAAAAGAACATATTTATGGATTCTTTCGCTAAATACATCATCCGACAGAAAGGGGAATATTTGAAGATTTTAGTGAATAAAATACAACAAGAATTATAGGAATGATCCAAAAAATGGATTAAAAGATTGCGATGTTGTCCAAGAATTTTAGGAATGATCAAAAAAATGAATCAAAAGATTGCAAACTTGACTAATAATTAGTTTTTGGATCAGAGGCCACAAAATTTATGAACGGCCCATAAATCGAGTTTTCATATTTTTTACGGAATAAACACATCATACTGAGTTAAATCATAGTTTGAATTTGGATATATATGAAAAAAATAGCCAACAAACTCTTAACAGTCGCTATAAAATATTTTAAAAGTGACAGAAAAAATTTTTAAATTGTATAACAAAGCTATTCTAATGGCTATTGCACAATATTGTGCCGGAATCTGAGATCATAGACTGTTTCTAAACAAAAACCTAAAGCAGAAATTAATAAGAGTGTAGCGATTAATGCTAATTAGATCCCATGGCATCATAAAAACTATCTCTGCAGAAACAATACAACTTTTGGCCAATGAATAACCCATACACCTTCAGATATTAAGAAGATGTATTAAGACGTGGCTAAAGAATAATGAGAGAACGAAGATACTGGAAATTACGGGAGAATTGCCAAGCACTGAAGAGGATATTAACAAACTGATTAAACGGAAGTGGGAAGATGAATGGAGGGATTCGATAAAGGGACAAAGAACAAGAACCATTATCCCAAACTTAAAAATAAGAGAAGAAATGGGAACAATAAGCAGTGAATTAATAGAATACATCTCGGGACATGGACCGTATAAATCTCATCTGAGAAGACTTAATATAATTAATGACGATAAATGTACATGTAATGAAGTACAAACACCAGAACATGTCTTCTGGAATTGCAATAATTATATAACAAATAACAAAATAAGAGAAATAAGAGACCAATTTTAAAAAATAGGATAATATACAAACTATAATAAACGATAAAATGAAATTAGAAAAAAATATAATTTGTTGCAAGACACGTATTAAGGAACTTGTGGAAGGAAAGAAAGGATGAAAGAAGAAGAAATGAACAAGACCCACACATTACATTATAAATATGAAAAATAAAGAATTAGAAGAAAATAAAACTAATCAAATGAAACACATAAAAGAAAACTAAGTTCTGATGACAATTCCAGAACTTAAAACCTCACGTTCTTTCTTTGTGTTAGTGTTAGTATATAGTGCCTTGTTTAGCGTTTTGCTACTGGTGGCAGGATTTTAAAATATAACAAGTGTTTTAAAAGAAGAAGAGATAAAATAAGAAGACTACAAAGGTGGTGAGAGAAATTCAGATAGACCAAAACAGTTCTGATGTTGATTTCCAGAACTAACAACTAACGAAAAATTAGAAATCTAGAAGTCTGATTTCCTTTCAAAGAACTTTCTCTTTTAGTGGGAAAGACAGGTATAAATAATATCAAGAAATAAATTCACACAGAGGAGATAACTATTTAAAGAAAAACAGATCCTGGTAATACTTGTTTTAAATTATTTACTAATTATTTCTTTTCTATTTTCAGCTTATACGTTTACAGGATATGCAAGGTGTTCCCTGCTCATGTATATGTATGTATGTATGTATGTATGTATGTGCCTTTGTGTATCTTTTCAATTTTTTTTTTAAAAAAAGAAAATGAAAACAATAAGAAAAAAGAAAGAAAAAGATAAAGAATAGGGCATGATTTAAATTTTGTTTTAGGTATCATGCTAATAAAAGGTAAGCCTCGCCTCACCCTAAGTGAGGCCAATCATAAAAAGAGGAGAGAAATCATACGAAAAAAAAGTAGTAGAGAGAGAATTACGAGTAAGAGGCAGTAGCGTCAGCCATTTAATAAGACCATATGAAATGGCAAAGGCAGGGGAAAGTGGAGGCTTAAAAAACATAAAAAAACGAAATAAGTCCGAATTACAGAAACTTAATCATTAACGTAAAGTTGTAATTTTTATTTACAGCAACCACAAATTTAATTTTGCTCTTGTGCTTTAAAAGTTCTCAAGAAAGAACAGTCCGATAAATATTGTTGTACAGAATATTTACAAAGATAGACCCGAGAAATATGGTTGTACATTTAAAAATTTACTGCCCGAACCCAGCCCGGACCCGAAGTGATATATGCTTTGTAGACCCGAGTCCGGCCCGGGGGCCGGGTTGGGCTTAGACCCGAGGGCTCGAACCAAGCCCATGCAGACCTTTAATAGGCCTACCTGCGAGCCATTTTACAAGGAATGTCTACAATGAGAACTATCTCTTGACGCCAAATGGTATCAATGGCACATAGCAATAGGTATGAATGACGCCATATGGCGTCAAGTGGCACCGATCGAGTTAAACAGATCTCCCCTCTAATTCTATATGTGTCGATCTACGAATCTTCTCTTTCTATATCGATAGTCTGATGTTTTTCTTCCGCCTAATTGCCAAACATTATATTCTTTGTCACTTTAACATAGGAAGACTACTTAATTTTCCGACTTAACAGAGTGCGATCTACCGAGACTCATTTTCTGGATGAAGAAATGTGTTGTACGTAAATAATTTAAATGTAAGTGTTTAAGATTCCTCATTAGCCAAGATATTGTGATTGACCTATAGCACTAACGAAAAACTCTTCTTTTATTTTCGAACTTAAACTATGAGTATATATTAATGACAGAACGAAACAACCAATTCAAACTTTATTTTACATACCAAATTCACTGTAGGTGCGCATTCAATAACACTCAAAGACTGGAAAACTGATTGACTGGACCGAGACTCGAATCCAGAATCTCCGGCATACTGTAATGATGCGTTAACCAGTACACCACCCAGCCCGCTTCCCAGAACAGTCATACACTCGCTCCCTCCTGAAGTCGTTGCTCTCCACTGAGACATGCCTTGTACCACAGTCTAGCTGCTGTACTTGGACAATCCAGTGTCCATACGTTGAAAAGGTGTTCTCAAAAGTCCAAGCACAACAGCTAGACTGGCACGACCCATGTACTTTGAGTGGAGAGCAACGACTTCAGGATTCAGTGAGTGTGTGGCTGTTTTGGGAAGCGGACTGGGTGATGTAGTGATTAACGCATCATTACAGTATGCCGGAGATTCCTCGTTCGAGTCCCGGTTCAGTCATTCAGTTTTTCACTCTTTATGTATTGTTATACTATGAATACAGTACAACCTCGTTTATCCGAATCTCCGGATCAGATTTGTAGACATTTTTAAAAATTTAATGTTCATATAGATAATTTTTAACTATGATAGCAAGAACGTAACTATAAATACGGCAAACATTCGCTTTTTATTGTGATTAGCTGTACAGTTCCTGCATAGATTGTACAATAAATTATGGTAATAATGTACATAAAAATGCCTTTTATCGAGTTTAAAAAAGCACCTCAGTGCTTCATTCAAACGCCACAGGTGTTTAAAACAGAAGACAGTGGACCAATCCTTTGTTAAGAAATGATGTGAAAAGCTACCATAATAAACGGTAAGTCTGCTTATTTAAGGATTTGTTTCGCTTATTACTCATATTACTCGGATTTTTTAAATTTTATTTCCCATATAACCCGGATTTATGGGATTACCCATATTTTCCGGATTGCTTTTGAGCCCAGTTAGGCCCGATAAATGAGGTTATACTGTATTTACAAAATGTAGTGAGTATACTGAAATAAATAATCATCTTCCCTTTACCAGATTTTGTCAGACTACAATATTGTTGTATACACTGATGTATGATTTATATTATCATTTTTAGAAACATTTCTTTTCTCTCTCTCTCTGTATTCTACACTCTGATGAAAACTCGCTTATGATCGAAATTTCTAATATTTTGAGTTATTATCTGTTGACATGTCAAATGGCATAAACAACACTGATGTGAGTCGACCACACACACGCACACTCACACACACACACAAATGAGCATTATAGAGTTGTTCTAAAAGATTGTTTTACATCAAGAGGGTTTTTTACAATACGCCTACTATATTTAACCATCAGAGGATTCATCTGTCCACTGTTATGTTACATTCTGATAGAATGAACATGCTACTTTATGGAATCTACAAACGTTTATATACATTGGAAGTCATTATAATGACGACCTATAATTTATTCGGCAAAAGGTGCTTCATTGAATACTTACTAGTACAGCCAGTTATCAGGCCAACAATGGACAATGCATTAGCCAATCAGAGTCCACCTTGGCAATTCCAATTAGTATATATACGCAATTCCTCTGCCTGGTTTTTACATACTGATCCTGAAGATGGAAACAATGTCTAGTCTCGAAACATTAGACAACGAACACTTCACCTGGTTGATATCCCGTTAACATATATTTTGTTCTGTTTTGTCTGTGTCCCTTACTGAGGGATTTTATATAGAAGAAGTCGCAGCTTTAAGGGCTAGTAGACTGTTTCACTATTTTTGTAATATTATTTGTTAAAAATTGTAAATGAATAGATCGTCTGTTCCAGCAAGGACAAATCTAGAAAGATTTGCTTTTTACACTAACCTTTAAAATTTAACAGGGGATAGAAACATGTAATATAATATAAAGATTGTAACAAACTAAATCATGTCTAAAAGTAAAATTGTTTTCTAAATTAAAATTGAATTAATTAAAGAACATAATGCTCCAATACTTAACAAGTCGGACGCCATCTTGATCCCCCAACATATACTCACAAGAAAACATTTATTCTAACGTTGTTATAGTTGCTTATTTTTAAGTAAATAATTACAATTACTGTATTGGATATTTAAAATATCTCTATTCTTACGTTATTATATAAATATTGATTCTGATTTGTGATATCTATCTATATATAATATATTAATGTAGATGAATATAAAGATCAAGAAATAAATAGATTTGAAAGAGAAGTTTACATGTAATTAGTTTAATTACTACAAGTTTTAGATAACGAAGTGAAAGTTTGTAAGATGTTATTATTTAATTGATACAAGATCTTAGTTGTAAATGGTGTCCCATAAAAAACGCAACTTTTGAAATGCCGGCCATTTCTGTTATAGTAAGTTGGCAGCACTGAACGTTACACGATTTTCATCTGTTGTCTTTGTTGTAAGTAATTACGGAGGGCCGAATAGCGTATAATCGTTATCCATTTTCTGTACGGTTCGAATGGAGCGATTCACGACAGAGAATTATATCGACCACTATGACAACACTGTTCCATCGTGAAGATGTTCCATCCATTCCTACCCATACAGAAAACAGATGACGATCCATTCCTACTTGTACAGAAAACAGATGACGATCCATTCCTACCCGTACAGAAAACATGACGATCCATTCCTACTTGTACAGAAAACAGATGACGATCCATTCCTACCCGTACAGAAAACAGATGACGATCCATTCCTACTTGTACAGAAAACAGATGACGATCCATTCCTACCCGTACAGAAAACAGATGACGATCCATTCCTACTTGTACAGAAAACAGATGACGATCCATTCCTACCCGTACAGAAAACATGACGATCCATTCCTACTTGTACAGAAAACAGATGACGATCCATTCCTACCCGTACAGAAAATAGATGACGATCCATTCCTACCCGTACAGAAAACAGATGATGATCCATTCCTACTTGTACAGAAAACAGATGACGATCCATTCCTACCCGTACAGAAAACAGATGATGATCCATTCCTACTTGTACAGAAAACAGATGACGATCCATTCCTACCCGTACAGAAAACAGATGACGATCCATTCCTACCCGTACAGAAAACAGATGATGATCCATTCCTACTTGTACAGAAAACAGATGACGATCCATTCCTACCCGTACAGAAAACAGATGATGATCCATTCCTACTTGTACAGAAAACAGATGACGATCCATTCCTACCCGTACAGAAAACAGAAGATGATCCATTCCTACTTGTACAGAAAACAGATGACGATCTATTCCTACCCGTACAGAAAACATGACGATCCATTCCTACCCGTACAGAAAACAAATGACGATCATGCACTATTCAGCGCTGCGTGACTACTAACCACAAAGACAACAGATGAAAGTCGTGTAACGCTCAGCGCTGCCAACTTACAGGAACAGGAATGGCGGACATTTTAAAAGTTGTGTTTATTATGGGACACACTTTATATAACGGTGATTCATTGTCCGAGAAACTGATTAATCCCGAAGCTTAGTAGAGATTAATAACTCATAATGGGTTCCCGCGATAAATTCCTAGTCAACCTAGAAAACATTTCGTTCCACCTTGCCAAATAATTTGTGGGATCTATTTGACCGATATAAGGAAAGAATGTGATCCATTAAAGATCTATTTTGACAACATTTATATCACTGTTAGGTTCCTAGTAATGTTAGTCGAATTTCACGGTTTGATTACAATGCAGTGGTAGTCAAAGATCTTACACTAGTCACACCCGCTAGAAACAATAATTTGTTAATGATATTTGTGACAGCTTCAATGAAAACTCATCGACGTGTAATTATCTTTAAAACAAGATGGTAGACAACTTTGATTATTCGATGAACCAAAACCAGAATACTGATGTGTTTGTCAATGATTTGCCATGGAAGGAAGAAAATTGAAGAGACGGTAGTTTAACTGAAGCTGTGGGTAAAGCCAACTCTTTCAAAGTATTGAAGGAAGCAGTACCCAGAAAAGCAAGATAACCAATGTGACTTCCAAAAAGTATCACTAACTTCGCAGTATCTATATACCATCACTTGAAATTACTTGATATCTTCTAACCTGATTCATGAATTATGGCTTCTATTCGTGTCCTATTATCGTATACCAAGCAAAATATATTACTCTTCGCAGCGTATCAACAGCTGTTGACAGTGCAAGATTACTAAAATAATTCGTTAGTACAAGGAAATGTATATAGAATTACATACGGTGTAGTGTAGTACGTAAAATTTCAATCATTATTGAGTTATTGTATTCTATTCTGGAGTGCCACAATCAATGTGTTAGCACTTCTCGTTCATAAAAATGTTATGTATGCGTTGTTGCCAAACATTTCTTCTAAGTCTATATCTTTAAAAAACAAGGAATTTACATTTTTTTGTTTGCATAGTTATTTATTTAAGTAATAAATATTTATTTATAGAAAATATCGATGTTTATAACTACAGAACTCGACAAATTAATACTAACATATTATTCCACAAAATGTTTCTCTTTTTACAAAAAATAAAAAATAAATAAATAAAAATAATAAATAAATAAATAAATAAAATATAAATTATACGAAAATTTTCAACAAGTTACCTAATTTTCTAAAGCAAAATAGATTTTGTGTTTGAGTCCCATCTTTATAAAGTTTTGGTTATTATTCTGTAAGCGAGTTCTATAGAGATAATGTGTAATTTTTCTTTCTGTATCTAAATTCATATGAGAGCATATATGAGTATATATATATGTACAGGGTTGAACAGAGGAAACGCTTTTTTTTTTTTTTTTTTTTTTTTGTTTAAACTGCTAGTACTCGGCGACGAGTAGGGGTTTGGATTTTGAGCGACCTTTGGCAGACAGTTCAGACAATGCAGTTTCAGTCGCTATGGAGTGTTGGAGCGTAGAATATCATGTGTTCACGGTTAAACGTCTTTTCCGTCGAAAGTTTACCGTCGAACAGTCCCAGATCTAAACACTACACTCCGATAGGTTGCAGCGTTCAGGATATGTAACAACAAAAGAAATCACCTGGTCTTCCTCGTTCAGTTCCAAGTCTTGAAAACGTAGACAGAATGAAAAGGGCAATCCTTGCTAGTCTGAAACGATCCACTAGGCGATGGGCTGTATCATTGGGTATGTCACGTCATTCGCTTCATCGCGTCTTATATGATGATCTCAAATTTCACCCGTACAAAATAATGATTGCCCAGTAGCTAAGTGAAACGGATTTTGTGCAGCGCAGACAATTTTGTGGCATAATGGACGGTAATCTTACGGAAGATACAGTGTCCCAGTATTCACGATTGATGAAGCCCATTTTCATGTACAGAACTGCTCTGCTCTACTCTCCAATGCTGCATAGTGACTGAAACTGTATTGTCTGAGCTGTCTGCCAACGGTCACTCAAAATCAATACCCCTACTCGTCACTGAGTGCTAGCGGTTTAAAAAACATGCGTTTCCTCTGCTCAACCCTGTATTTTTATCAGGGTAATCCTGTACTTTGAAAAAAAATCTTCCCAAATCATACATATATCTCTCTTTATTTTCTAATTTGAAAACTGTATGCTTGCTCAGAATAATCTCAATTGAGTGCCAAACAGGCAAATATACAAATGAATAAAATAAATGAAAGTTCGAACTAAGTTTCCTGTGCAAGTATTAGTGTAATCAGTGTACACAATAATACCTCTAGTAATAATAACGATAAGAATCATGATTTTAAATGTGGAACAATGCTAATTCTAAAAACAATATATCAGATGGACTTGTAACTTTCCCACGAACACTAACAATTTCATTCGACAATAAGGTAAATAGATATCATAGTGAAACAGTCTATGATCAAATGGGCACTAAGAATATTCCTCAAGCTATTGATACGTTTCGAATTAGCCTAGGTGTGAGTGGTACAGGCCATGATCAAATGAGCTCACACAATATAATGATATTGCTTGAACCTCAAATACGTATGGAATCTAATTTAACCGCAAGTTCTACTCTTAAATGTTGTTACGATTAATTATTATAACTGTCAAAAACTAGTATTGTGAATGAAACCTCCTTTCAATAAATTCCAAGATAACAAGTGGTAACCCCTTTCAGTGAGTCTTGGAACTACGTCAGCAATTAACGTTCAAGGCTAGTTGCACGAGTGGTTGATAACGTAATACCACTGGCAACCTCTCCGCTACCCAAGCGTTGTTTGGGGTATTCACTCTTGGAACTGGTGAGTGTATAGTCGATAGAAAATTGAATGTAGTCACACTGGATTACACAGATATTTATTGCGGTTACACGCGACACAGCGCAAGACAGTGGATACCTTATGATATTCCTTAAAATATGAGCCTAACTCCAAGAATCTGAAATAAATTCGGATACTGATTAATTCGGTAAACAATAGTCATAGCAAGATGATCTTGAAGTTTTGTTCGCGTCTACATTAATCCAATGTTCTCGGGATTGCTGCCAGAGTGAATGTTGCTGTGCTGAGCTTTCGTTACCATACAAAGGCAACATCTTCAGAGCTCTGAAGATGTTACCGCTGTATGGTAACGAAAGCTTAGCACAGCAACATTCACTTTGGCAGCAATCCCGAGAACATTGTACTAACAATCATAGTAACTTTTGTATTTACTGCAGTTGTTAGTGTATTTAGAGCAATTTTTGATAATTCTGATGAGTTACTATAAAAATTTCGATATTTCAAGAAACTTGAAATTCATTAAAGGAAATATGATCTGTTATGAAGACAAGGTTTGACAGATCGAATGCAAATGAACAAGTGTTGTTCTTTTTTTCAATTAATTTGTTTAAATAATCCCAATCATGATATCTTAAAACTTGTATATCTTGTCTTTGCTTATTATGTCTGAATGCATAATTTTAAGTCTTCCTTGGGTTATAAATCTTATTTTGATTAGCCCAAAATTCTTATATTTAATTACTTTATTATTCTGTGACTCATTGTGTCAATAATGTAATGTTCATTTATTGAGTCTGTTCATGGGCGGAGTTATGGGGGGCATTACTCCCCCAACTTTTTGAGAAAAAATGCCACCTATAAGATGACTACCTACCAACACCTAGGAGACCGACCAAAAGGTCTCCCCCCACTGCCCTCCCAGCACACAATTCCTAGCTCCGCCTATGAGTCTGTTACTCATGCAATCAAATAAAATGAGGTCTATTGTTACGAAGAATATTCCTATTTAACTTAAAGACAATACAATGGATGAATACTTACAGAAATGTTGTGATTATGGTTAATTTCAGAAGCAGGTAACTAAATTTATATGATTAAAAAAACAATGAAGCGAAATATATGAATCAAATGATGTATAATGAAAATATTTAATACAAATGATCATATACGAATCATAAAGGACAATTATATTGTGTATAGAAATATGTCATATTTTTTGTAAGTTAATGACAATATACCTTATATATAAGTTTTAGTCAACATTTTCAAATATGTGAAGACCTATATAATGTACGACACATTACAATTATGGTCCAGGATTCTTTAGAAAATTGTATTTTGTCAACATATGAATATAATTTATGTCATTCCGATTATTCGGGAGCAAATTTACATAACGATAACCTACTCTCAGCGCTGTCTCGTGGGAAAGTGAATGACGGTCCCAAGTGCCGAAGTAAGGGGGCGCAAAATTCGGAAGGGAAAAAGATATATAAAATGGAAGGAAGAAAGTAATAAAAAAATGCTCAAAATCAAGGAAAACAGTGTTTATATTTGAAAATTTTCTTACGCTTCGCGCCAACAATGGTGGCGCTTCGCGACTGGTCTGTCGGCCTCACTCACGTGTACAGGGGCGCTGTTGTATACTTTCGCCCCGGGCGTTGATTTTCCACGGCATGGCACTCCATACTCTATTTGGTAAAAAGTGCTTCATTACACATGTGCAAACTAAAAGAAGAAACAACATTTTTATTACAATATTGTTGTGGTAATGCACGTTGATAAGTAAATAATTACTACTGATTCGAGGGTGTATATATATAAAATAGTTGTATTCGTATGTTATTATGCGGGATGATATAATGAAACCCGTTCGGCACCTGTGGTAGGAACAGTTGTAGTGGTATGTAGTGGCATGTATACATGTATACTTGTAATATTAGTTACAAGTAATCATTGTAAAACGTTTCCTGTATTTACAGGAATAAGTTTTGAACCATGTCATTCACCGTCCCAAATCCGTCCAGATCGCATCAGCAAGCGGATCCAATTTCTGACTGCAGAGGAATGTCAATCGCTAGGGTGTTCTATCGGATGAAGGGCGTCTATGCAGACGGATAGGTATCGAAGAAGACCGTCGTGGATCGGGCGCTAAATATCTCGCACAGATCGAACAACAACAAGTGATCTTCACCATCCCGACCAGGCACATGTTTACCGCAGTACGGATCACAACCATTATGCAGTGGATGAGTGTATTTGGCGGTTCACTTAAAAAGACATTAAAGTACCTGGACGGAATTCGTCAGCAAGTGGTACAATGGGACAAGTGCTTGAACGCCTACGGGGAGTTCTTTTGAATTGCAAATACCATTACACAGTCAGCATGTAAGCATATTTCTCCTGTACACGTTTTTTTGACAGTATACTTACTGATAGTGGATATATAGGTTACGAACAAGTTTCACTTGATCTCCCCGTATATATCAATACTGATTCTGATTTGTGATATCCATCTATATAACATGGTTATGTGCATAAAGAAGTAAGTGATAAGAAGAAGTAATTCACATGCGATTAACTTAATTAATACAAGTTTAAAATAACGAACTGGAGGTTTATCATTTAATATGCGAGGGTAAGTCTAAAAGTAATCCGTAATGTAACTGCAACTTTCCTTACATTGTTCATACTGACCTCTGTCGTCGTTTATTTTATTGTTATGCCGTTGTGATCATGCTATGAACGTTTGATCCTAATTCCTTCATTTGTCTTCCTTTTGTTGCAGATAGATCATGGCTGCTCCATTAGAAGTTTGCACCAAAGAGGAACAACGAACAGTGAAAGTGACATGGCTCTGTTAGACAGACGAGTAACTATTGATGAAGTGTCATATCATCTGGAAATTAGTCATAGTTCTGCGCATGAAATCATCCACAACAGACTTGGGTTTCATAAAGTCACTCGTCCGGCTCGTTCCACGTGTGTAACACTTGTGCGACTATTTTTGGACTTTTTAATCCATTCGTAGACACTGCGTCGCGGCAAGACACTGTTCCCGTATTGTTCGAAAGTCTTTGATGGATGGCGGCCCCTGATACCCCTTCCGACCATACAAACCGGATCACTGCTTGTTGTTCCTCTATAGTGCAAACTTCTACTGGAACTGCCATGATAGTGTCTTATCTATAAAAAAGGAAGACAAATGGAGAAATTAGGACCAAACTTTCATAGCATAACAACAACAGCATAACAATAAAATAAACGAGGTCAGTACGAACAAATATAAGTTACAGTTACATTGAGGGTAATTTTTACTTATCCCCACATAATAAGTTCTTCTTAATAACAGAGATTTAGTCTGATAATATCGAAATGATCGATTGTAGTTAATAACTATTCGAAAAATTAGTGCAATTGACTAGCAGACTGATTTTATTAATTGCTAAAATTATTGTGTAAATTGTACTAACTCCTATTTTCTATGTGTCATCTGCTCTCTTATAGTCTGTCGTTTACCATATTCGTCTGCAGAGCTCCTACTTGAGTTTATGATTAAAGTATGCACAATTTAATACTGGACCGTGACCCTGCGATGAAGAAAATATCATTTTATACAATCCATATACAGGGTGTATCAAAAAGAACTTTACAACTTTGAAAACTCATATTGATTTGTTTATTTAGCTTACAGACATGGTTTTGCTGTCATTTTGAAGCAAAATACATATATATATTTTTTTAAACTTACACTTAAAGAGGTTCAATGTGTCTTTCATTGGTGATGCGACACACATCCCATCTGAAGTCGATTTCTTGCCAAGTAAACCCGCTGCAGCATGTCAGGTGTGATTTGTTCAATTGCGAGATAGATCCTAGCTCTTAGTTCTGGTAGAGAAGCTGGTATGGGTGGAACAAACACGGTATCTTTGATGAATCCCCCCAAAAGAAGAAATCAAGAAGAGTTGATTTTGTAGGACTGCTCACCAAGCCTTGTCTCACTTGCTCTACAACGTCTTCAGACGTACGGGGAATACCTGAAGATTTGTTATATCTTACGGAACATACAGTTTCAATAAAACACTTATGCCACTGATAAATAGTAGGCCTACTGAGAGGATCTTTACCATATTTTGTACTAAAATTACGTTCTACAGTTGTCGCTTGAATTCTTCAAACCAAAACACACAGCTAGTACGCTTGGGACCAGTAAAGGCAGCCATCTTTGCTACAACTGCTGCTAGCGCTTGCAGTGACTTGTTTCTGAACTAGTGTACTACGTGAGTCAAAACTTGATGTATTTTGCTGTAAAATGACACCAAAACCATGTCTGTAAGATAAATCAATATGAATTTTCAAAGCTGTAAATTCCGTTTTGTACACCCTGTACAAAATATGCATGGTGAGTAAAAGCACAATGATCCGCAATACTCGCAAATGTTCCTTTTTATTGCAAGTAGTAAATCTGATGCATTTGGAATTCTTTCTTCGTTGAGTCTTGCTTGAGATTAACAGTATATCATTGCATCGTTCAATTTAATGAAATTGCAATTCCTCTTCTTCCTTTATCTTTCTTTCCGTAGTTTCAACTGCATCCCAAGCCTACCAGACATTCTACATTTATAACTTTTTTTTTCGAAAATTAGGACTTGGTACAATATGACTTAACATGCAATTTGCTTTCCTTTTGCAACAGTGTTCTTTCGACAGCATTTTTTCCTTCATTTCTCAAAGACTATTTCAAAAGTTGTATGCGTATTTCGAAAAGAAGAAAATTTGACGTCTATCAATTTAAATTTAAATTACTTATAATGAAAGTGAAATGTTCCTCACGCTAAAATTTAGAATTTCTACGCTCATTAGTGAAAATGAAATGAAATTTTCACCTTTAAAAAATCCCACGATTATGCACTTCAGGATAAAGGGGGTGCATTATTATTAAAAAGTGAAATTTGTGAAAGATGCGGAATAAGAATAATGGATGAACTCCCGAGAAAACCCACGAACACGATGTTGTCCACCAAGTGAACTGGGACGCAAGATTGTACTTGATGTGCACCACCACAGTTCTGGATCTACTTGGAGCTCTATAGAATTCTCAACTATCATTCAGCCATAAAGACAATCTAAATAAATAAATAAATAAATAAATAAATAAATAAATAATAATAATAATAATAATAATAATAATAATAATAATAATTATTATTATTATTATTATTATTATTATTATTATTATTATTATTATTATTATTACGAGGGAGGATCAGAAACTAAGGCCGATATTTCTGGAATTTCGCTTGTATAGAAGAATGAAGAGAGTGCGGTGATTTTAATACATGAGATTGGCAACTTTGCAGAGTTTCAGCCACCCACCACCTACGGCGCCAGCTGTAGGTAAACACAAACGAGACTCGTACGGAAAACTGGTCTCGCGAAGAAGTCTGCTCAGTTATTTGATTTCTGTGGGCGAAATATGTAACTGCGGCTGACATTCACCAACAGCTGGTTGAGGTTTATGCAGAGAATCAGGAGGAAACGGCCAGGACTTCTCACCCAGGGCGTCATCTTCCTTCACGACAATGCGCATTCGCATATAGCCCAGAAGACCACTACGCAGTTGAAGCAGTTTCGCTGGGACATCATTGACCACCCTCCTTACAGCTTAGACCTCGCTCCAAGCGATTTTCACCTGTTCCCACACTTGAAAGAGCACATAGGAAGCCGTCGCTTAGCTTCAGACGAGGAGGCGAAACACTTAGTGACAACGTGGCTAAACAGCAAGAACTCAAGAACTCGATTTAGGAGGGAATCTTCAAATTCATCCACGATCCGACAAGTGCCTCAACTCATATGAAGACTATGTCGAAAAATAATCCAATCTGTTGACTGTATTGTTTGCATGAAATAATATATACACATTTCACTGCAGGCTTTGCAACCTTACTTTCTTATCATTCCCGTATAAACGTTTACTGTCGTGTTAAATTTACAAAAAGGACCTAATTTCGTTCAAAATAGTACAATTTATATTACCTAGATCTAAACTCAGTACACAAAGAATTGACAATAGTAATGGTGGAATTCAATTCGGAAACAATTTTATGCTTTCTCCGGGGAAGAGTGTTAGAGTATTAATGCAAATAAGGAAAAGTATAACATATACAGAGATTATGATACAAATGTTTAATATTTTCATATACAGTCTTTTTAATTACACATCACAGTACAAAAATGAACTGTAAAAATGCACTTAAATACACGCTCACATTACGTACAAAATTACATACATACTTACAAACAAACATACGTACATACGAACAGATAAAATAGCGTTCTATGTATTACATGATCATCAAGAAATCCCTCTGTTCTTTTTAGCGAATTTTAATATTTCTTTGTTACTTAATATCTTTTCTGCTAATTGTCTAACACCACCGAACGTATTGGCACGAGTTCCTTGACACATGGCTAATTGCGAAGGTTTTAACGTTTCATCACAATCCACGATATGAAACACATGTACCAAAGTCGGGTCTGCTGCACGGAAAATTGTTATATTACTTTGAACATATTTATCAAATAAATCAACATCCTCCTTCCCCCAGCCCCGAATCGAAGTATCAAAGCCACCAACTTTTTTCAAATCACTTTTGTAAACACTTCCTATACCGAAGCCATATTGTCTCCAGTAGCCTGTGTCTTGGTTAATCAAAAAATGATTCGGTGAAGTTGAGTAATTTTTACCGTATACCATACTTGGGTCAAATTCACTATACACTATCGGGAAATACACTTGTTTTCCTTGTATTGTATTTGTTCGTATTCTTTCTAGAGTCGACGAGGAGAAAACCATGTCAACGTCTATTAAAAATAAAAGACTATCATCATTACACTGACCAGCACCAAGCTCTAACGCCATCGCGCGGGCAAACGAGTCAAACACGGGTATGATGTTGAGTGATGCGTACGGATAACGATTCTGTACGTCATTCACTAAACTTACTGTATCATTTATGGTATCTTCTTTGGTACTTGGGAAAAGTACAATGAATAATTTTACATTTTCCGAGTTTTTCAGGCACACATTTTCAAAAGCGTCCATAAATCGCTGAAACACACTGTACCTCCCTGCGAGTGGAAGTATAAAATTAATTTCTTTATCTCTTATGTTCATAGATGTCCTTTGTAATGGGCGAATAATTGGAAGAGCTTCTCCTATCTTCTTAATACTAGTTTCAAACACTTCTTTCAAACTTTTTTGTCCCACTATTTTACTTTCAGGTGTTGTCGTCTCCAGATGCACTTCTTCTCCTTCAAATACTTCGCGGATTTCGAGTCCCGTGAACTGTTGTTGAAGATAAGCGTGTCTCCGCACTGGAACGGTCATCTTCCGTCCGCGGTATTTCTTGTACACAAGCAGTAAATCTAAGATGTAATCAGCGCCATACATTGGATTCACTCGATGGTAACCGTACAGAATCTCTTTATAATCGATGACTCGTCCACGTTGCTTTGAGTACATATTGATCATCTCCATTACCTTTAAAGAAAGAAAAAAAAGAACAAAGTCAATTATTATATAATTAATAAAATTTCTACAGAGAACCAGTAATAAAAATTTGAGAGCTCCACGATTTAAAAAAAAAAAAAAAAAAGAAAGAAAAAGAAAAAGTCACAGTTTTTCGAAATAGATTTGAAATCAAATGAAACGTGAGTGAACACCAACAAGTATTCCAAAGAGTATACGATAAGTACTGTTTTAATAATTGTTATCAAACATTAGAAATGTAATCAATACTGTGACAAAAATTCTCTTAAGAGCCTCACATACTAAAAATAATACAGAATTTACCAAGTGCAAGGATGAAATGCAACTTACTACAATCATAGATAATGTTATTCTGCAACAGAAAATATGAACCCGAAGAATTTTAATTGTTGCCATCCACAGTAATTACAGTGTTACCAGAATAACATTTCCCCCAAAATCAAAGTTAAGGCAGCGACTAGAGGAGCGAACTCAACTGCATTTGATTACCTATCATGTCGTCTTGAAATCCTGTGAACTACTTTTTAAACAGTAGTTGTATTTAGTTTGTAATTAACAAAATAAATTTGAACATACAGTCATTAAAATTAAAAAATAATGTTATTTAAAAAGTAGTTCACAGGATACCAAAAGAACATGATACATATGAAAAATAAGTAAAGGAAAAATGATAAATTTTATATTATTTTTTAGCATGTCAGGCTCTTAATATTGAGTTCTGAACAGCCACAATCACAAAATGTACTAATATATATGAACAACAATAAATTATACGGTCAATGGGTAAAGAACAATAAAGATGGTCCGAGAAAATACTATTAGGAAATTTCTGATAAGCCTAGTACTTCTTGAAACTTTGGAATATTTTTTTTAATGGCCATGATCTAAAATAGTTATGTTAAGGCTAGGATACAGTGCTAACACCTCCAGAAATATATGAAATAAAGTACAAAGTCACAGACTTACGTTGGTGCAACAAAGAAAGAGATACTATAAATCATAACATGTTTCAATGTTCTTTATTCGAGATAAAATAGTAAAATCTTTCAAATCTATTGTTATTGCATTATGGGCCAGGTTTTTATTGTATTAAAACACTAACTGCCATATGAGTTGAATTTAACTTACGCTAATTTTTAGCCCGGGGCCTTGTGAGCTAGATATAACTCACACGCATTTTTACCTCGGGACCCATGTAGTGTGCACAAACGACTCACGCTATCATGCTGTAACATTTATGTAATTTGATAGATGGCTCCTGAGCATAACACTCATGGACATACAACAGCAACAGATCACATGTTTGTCATAAAAGTAGTATGATCGTTTTGTTCTCGGAGTATTCAATCTATTTTCATAATAAAATACCGTGGCACCATGGAAACTTTCTTTTTCTAGTGTGGCAGTAAAAGTGTTAAACAAATATTGGCATCAAACAACTGGAATATTATAAAATATTTAATTCTACCAAGACAACATAAAATTCAATATAAAAACAAAGAAAAAAGTAATAATAGTAATCTTGTTATAAAGAAGTAATTATTGGAAAATTACAGGAATTATTGTTCGGTGAAAAAAGAAGGTGTAATAAAACATGTATACCAATAATATATAATATACATATATGACAGATAAATTTAAGAGAAGTATCAAAAACAATACTTTCAGCAACCATCGAATACAGATATGAAATATTACACACATATATGACAAGTGCAAAAACATAAGCAACCTGGATTAAAGTCTGCACCTCAAAATGCATATATATTATACAAAGGTGGGGGAAAAAAGACAATTATAAGAATTAAACACAAGGATGTTACAAATAGAGGATCTGCTCATATGTATCGTCATCGTATTAAATCGATGAAGCCAAAAGACAACCGAGCATCGGCACGTCTGATCGGCTACTCTCGTTCCCATCATCGTCTGATTGGCTACTTTCGTTTCCGCCATGATAGTTGGCTGAAAACATTGCGATCCTATTGGGCGGAGTGGGTTGAGTAGGGGTGGCGAAACTGTGACGTATGGCTTCAAGATTTTGTTGTAAGGGCAGATCTTCTGTTTTATAACATCGTTGATTAAACAGGAGCACAGCTGTAATATGCCATGTCTTATCAGTTGCCCTCGCAAAGACTCCGTTGTATCTCCATTATCTTGGCCAAGCATATTCGAAATACATACATAATCTAACTAAAATTGAGCAGTAAAAACTTTCTTATGTTTGTTGAAAGTAGTTTTAGAGTGAAATATAATATTAGAACTTGCTTATCGATAACATTGGATGTATATTAAATAGTTAAACAACTTGATCTTAAGCATAATTTATATAAATTAATATTGTAGATGGTTTCGATTAATTCCACTCATCATCAATGGGATATTAACTAAACCACTTGACGCAACGTAAGCCTACGTCTGCTCCAGCGCCATCTGCTAGCGACCAGCTGAACTACGTCCAGCCTAACAACGAACACGTGGTCTGTCCCTAACAGGCGCATCAGCAGCTCTCTAGACCTAGTGGCCGTCACGTCTTGTTTCCACGTGACTCCCCAGTTTGCCTCACGACGCTGGGTGGACGCCGAAAAATTGGGGAAGCACCGGCCGGTAATCGAAACCGGAATGACGAGTCCAACGTTCTAAGCACTAAACTACGGTGTTTCCTATTAACTAATTACGCCTATTAATTTAGTTACATTATGAACCTCCCTCTGATTTGCGGAACAGTATACAGATAAGTAAAAAAAAAAAAAAAAAAAAGGTTTGTCATTGGAGCACTATGTGCAGTAAAAAAAAAAAAAAAAAAAAAAAACTTTAACTTTGTAGCTTAAAAACCTCAGTTGATGTGATCCAACCCCGTGTTATTACTTACCTGAAGGACGCTTAAAGTACGGTTGTTTAAACATAACTTATTGAAAATGCGTTCATATGCTAATGGCACTCTTGTGTACGTAATATAGAAACCCGTCGGAGGCAAGCATAACGACCAGCATAGCAGCAACATGTATTGTCCGTTCGCTCTAGGATGGAAAATTGTTTACAAACAACAATTGTAGTGCGAGCGTCAAAACTTTGCTTCTCACCCCTACATGGTTAATTCATGGTTGCCAGGTACATGAATCGCCGAACCGAATGTATTACTTCTGCACAGTCGTGGTCCAAGTGCTATTACTACATAAATTGCTGCTTTTGAGATGACTGAGATATTAACGTTATGACAAATCGAGTTAGTTATTATGTAATACAATCTTACATATAATACATACTCAATTTTGTACAAGTGTTCTTGTTCGAAAGTGTGCAAAAACCTTGTACACCTGGCAATATTGGAAGATGGCAGTTTGTATTGTAAACAATAAACAGAGAGAGAGAAGACCGTTAGGTTCGCTGGTCAGTGTTGTTTTCATGATAAGGCGACACAAACATATTGTACCGATTGTAAACAAGGGCTGGGAATTTCGATGCGAGTATAGGTGGAAATATTCTCGCCACATATTGCCTGTTGGTGAAGGTTTGCAATGTTGCAAACTGCTAAGTCTAGAATTTCATACTAATTGAACGAGCTTTGAGAAGGATTAGTAAGATGCAATAATTATATACTAACAACCATAGACTTAAAGTATTAGGAAATAAACCATGCTGCTGTAAGAAGAATATAATACACATTGAATTACGTGTTCAAAGTACAGTATAAAGCGAATTTTAACATTTAAACATTTTAAAATTTTACACATTTGCCCTGTTTGGGTGCCCTTACCAGACACTGTGCAACACAAAAAAAGGCATTAAAATACGTAGATCGAGCGTGGGCATGAACCCGGCTCTGGCCGGTATTCCTTATTAAGGTTTTCCTTAGTCCCACAAGATGAATGCCTAGATGGTAGCTTCTGTAAGGCAGGGGCGGATCCAGTACGGACTTCTGGGTGGGTTTTAATACTGCTACTTAGAGCTACTTTTAAGAGCTCCAAACTCTGGGATTGGGTTTTATTTAAATATATAAAATAAGAAAGTTTCCTTTCCTGGGGGGGGAGGGCAATCGCCACGATCGCCCCCTGGATCCGCCATTGCTGTAAGGCCAGAATTGGGCCAAAGACTGAGACCCCAGAATTGGCGGAAAATATATTGCTTCAGAATATTATGTTGCCACCACAAATATCGTGGTGGATTCCAATATCCGTTTTTCGTTTATATGTGCTTAAATTCATTATGAAGTAAATGTAGAAGTATTTCTTTCATTCTCTTTCTTTCTTTCTTCTCATCTTTCTCATCCTCGGTCTCCTTTCCCCACCTTCTTAAAATTTATCCTCCTGTAAGATTGTTTCTCTCCACGGCCCAAGGTTTAAATAGACCAACCTGATATAGTGAACTATTAGCAGAACTGTACCAATAAATTCACATTAGAGGCAGCGCCGTAACTTAGATTTTTTTCTGGGGGGCAACCATTAATACGTGTATTTGGGCCTCCTAGAAAAAGTTGTTTTTCTCATTCTTGGGTCCCCCTCTTTCTATCATTCTCTTACTATTTATGCCCCCCGAACCTGTGGGCCCTCTCTCACGACAAGGTCTGCAGGGCCGTTACTTACGCCCGTGGGCCCGTTCCATACATGACAAATTAATTAAGGGGACAATATTGGCAAATCTCAAAGCCATACGAATAAATGTTATTTCTAGGACCCCTAATAATAGACGTTTCTTACTGAAGTGGACCCACGGCCCACTTTTGTTTTATTTACCTTTTGTGCGCTGCTTTATGGAATGTAGTGAAACTGTTTGATGTTTCTTTTGTAATTTTATGTTCGTATTGTATATAGATTAGGAAAATTTTGTCTCCAAATGGGCCCCTTCGAACGGCAGGGAACCTCCCTGGGGGGTAGTTGCCCCTCCCCCGCCCCATACAAGTTACGGTCCTGATTAGAGAAAAAGTAAACTCTTTCGAAATTTACGCAACTTGCAAATACCAAACCCTACTAGTGCTAAAATTGATGAGTTAGTGCCACTGTTACCACTGCTATAAGGGGAAAGTAGGGGAAGGACTGCTAAGATTCGCTGGCCAGGTTTTGTGTCAAAACACAGCGCCAAGCTACAGTAAACGGACAATACATAACGTCAAGGTTTAAATTAAACAGTCCATTGTCCTAATTAAGGTTGGTTTATAGGGACAAGTTTTGCTGAAAGATGGCACTACAGTTTTCGTATCTCTCCCATGTATTTTTTTTATCTTTCACGAAAATTCACGATTTCTCTTACAAATTTCAACATACAGACTTCAAATTTTTAGAAAAGGAACTTCATAATCTATCGAAGGTAATAATACGTGCCGATTTTTTATTTAGAATTTTCTTCATTGTTGAAATGGCTTGATTGTTGAAATAGATATCTAAACCTTTAACAATGGAACTATTTCAACAATGAAGAAAATTCTAAATAAAAAAATCGGCACAAATTGTTCCCTTTAATAGGTTATGAAGTTCCTTCTCTAAAAATTTGAAGTCTCTAGGTTGAAATTTATAAAAGAAATTGTAAATTTTCGTAAAAGGTAAAAAACACACGGGAGAGATATGAGAAATGTATTTATTTATTTATTTATTGAACAAATCCCCAGATACAGCATAACTTTGCCATTTTACACAGCGACATGCCAAAAAAAGAAAGAAAAAAAACAAGACAACAATAACAACAACATAGAAAAAAAGAGTGTAAAAGTAAAACTATTCCGTCAAAGCTCGTTTAATTGCTCTTTCAAACACTGGGTAGCTCGAAAAAATGTCCACATCAGTTGTTACTTGATTATAATAGTTTGGTATTCTATAAAAAAGAGACCTCTGTATAACAGCCAACCTAGGACGGGCAAGATGGAATAGGTGGGTATTTCGGGTGATGCGGGAAGGGACACGTAGATGTAGTGACATCTATCGGCAAAACTTGTCCCTTTACACTAACCTTAAAAGATGTCCACATGAAAAAAGCTGGAATCATCTTCCTATACCAAATGAAGGATGTATTGCTAGTATTAAAGACATTTCGCCCACAGTGTACATTTTTCTTAAGAAAACGTGTTTTTATTATTTATTTTCAAGTAGGTGTTGGTAAAACCAGCGAAACAAATAGTAGATTACAAATAAGTTAATAAACACGTTGTGAAAATTGATAAGTAAGTTTGGCATCTAAAAGTACTACTTGAATTACCGAAAACACAAGAAACGCTAGCGATATACGGTTTGCGGTACACAGGAGTATCAAATGGTGCTCATCAAAGGAAGATATGCTGTGGTAGAAAAAATATCGACAAATGCGTCGTCAGAAACGAAGCGATTTATTTATTTTTCTTAATGGAACAATAGACAAAACATGAATACCATGAAAGAGGACACGCGGAGAAATGCAACATGGTTTATCTCATGTTTCTATTGCACATAGTAACGGAGATATGAGCATGGGAATAGTTGCAAACAGAAAGACAAGTGAGCCACTTTAACCCGAGTACTGCGGTACGTATGAGCTGTCAGAAGTCATGGGAAGAGACGAAGAAACATGAATATATGGTATTCGAAAGGCAAGAAGAAACATGAGACATCGTCAACACCATTTATTTGACAGTGTACAGAACGTAATGACAATGAGCATGCAGTATGTGGAAGAATCATAGCGACGGACATTTACAATGAGCGTAAACATAGTCTGTCAAAGTGTATGTTCAAAATAGGCCGTCCGCTGCGATATAGATAACGAGGTGGACGCAAAGATTGTTTCAGAGAATGTAACATCGTATGTGGAATGGTCTTATAGGCTGCAGAATGCGTTGTTGCATATCATCCCTCCATTTATTCCCAGAGAAAAAAAGTTTAACAGCGCCAAATCTAGAGAACGAGCCGGCCATTTGACAGATCCTTCCCGTCCTATCCACCGATTGGGAAATATATTATTCAAACATGCTGGAATCCGTCATGCACCGTGAGCTGGGCACCTGTCATGTTGATACCACATGTCCCTCCTTTTCTGAAGCGGTATGTTCTCTAATAGTGTTGGCAGTTCATTTTCTAGGAAGTGTATGTATCGGTCAGCATTCAATGTGCCATGTATGAAAAAAAGAGATGTTCACCCACTATTCCACAGCAGACGTTAACACTCGCTGGCGTTCCACTTGGCAAAGCCAATGTGGATTTGTTACAGTCCAATAGTGCATGTTCCTTAGGTTAATGTTTCCATGGTTGGTAAAGGCCGGCTCATAGGTGAATAGGATACGCGACAAATCTGGAGTATCGTGTCGTAACACCCATGGGCAAAACAGTACACGATTCACAAAATCATTCCCATGTAGTTCCTGATACCTGGAGATATAACATGGGTGAAACGTATGTGTATGCAGAATGCGTAATATACTTCGCTGATTCATATCACCGTCCCTGGCAACGTCACGGAAATTCGGGATTTACGGAAAAAAAAAATGGATCGGCTGTTGAATAAAAATCTCGGATTTTTCTACGTTTCTCCGTTAATAGCTCCCTTCTACCACTTTTCCATGTGCTACTAATCTAAGTTAAAACAACAATAAGAACAACAATGAGTTGAGTCTATATCTCATAACTTATAATCCACAGTAAATCAGCTTAAGCCCTTCGACTCTTTGTGCAAGTGAGTTAAGTTAAACTTTATGATTAGTAGACATCGGATTTTTATGCACTTAAAATTCATTAAATATGCATGCAACTAACTGTTAAATGTGTTAAAATATGCACTAACAATGCAATAAACGAGAACACTTTCAAACATACAGAGATGTTTTGACAGAAGTTTTGTAGGTGAAATATAATGCGGAAAGTGTATTTTACGTTTTAGGGACTTTTCTTTATTACTACGATATTTACGGTTATATTCTAAATTTTAAAAGCGTATGAGATTATGAGTTTAAACTGAATGAATATGAGAACACGGTCTCTAGTTTTTCTTCACAATTGTATTTTAAGAGTGCATTTATTTTACATGAAATAGTACGTGCCTCACTTTTCTACATGTTTCCATGTACAAACGTAAGTTTTTATGTTTAAGGATTTATTCCTTCCGTAATTAGCCTTACACTATATTACGAGGTGCTTCTCTATATTTTCTGCTGTCAATTTGCGACGTTTCTAGTAAGAAAATGACCTGTCAGCATCAACAGATGTTACCGGACAACATTTATAGAGAGGAGCAAGATTAGTATCTATATTTTCTGACAAATTTGAATATAACTCTTGAAAGTATTTTCCCATGGTTTCAATTATTTTATAATCGGGATTTCCGGCAAGAACATCCGTTAATTTCTTTTCCACAGAGCTCCCGAATTCACCAGGAACTGACTGGAGCTCGTGCTGAACTTCAATAACTAGTGCTAAACATTCACTGAGCACCATTCCTCACGTCTCGTGTTTTCTGAATTTATGCCGACACGATATTACAATGAGTTTTTTAATCATGATCAGATTTCTGTTAACGTCTTGACAACTGAAAGCGTCTTTGCTCTGCTGATCGGTTGCTAACAATGTTAGTCTTTCATAAGCCAGGCAAACTTCCATCTTTCCAAGCAAACAATCATTCTGTTGACAATACAATCTAAAATTGGATTTATTGCATGCTATAAGCGTATATCTGCAATAAGAACTTACAGAATATGCTGAATATGCTTTTAAGCATTAATGTACAGTACCACTCAAAAGTTTTCGAACATCCCGGATTTTTGTAAGCATCTACTGTGATCCTATTATTTTGGCACGAGAACTTAACCGCTCTGCATGAGAGGAACTCCTGCATATAGCATCAAATCTGACGACAGTTGAATCGAGATCTCAGAGGTAATGCAGATGATATGTCAAATCATAATTCTTAAATTGAAATAAAAAAGAATAATTTGATATAGATATTGCATAGTTTAAACAAAAGTGTGAAAGGTGAGGCAAGATATTAATTTTGTTTGGAAAGTGTAGGCATAGAGGGTCAATGTAGTGACAAAAATTTGAAAAAGAAAGTAGCTTTCCAAATTTTGCAGTTCTTTATAGCTTGTTATATGCTAGCATTTAAAATGCCAAAATACCATACTGTGAAAAGACTTACGATTGTTTCGTATGCTGCATTGTTGCTCGTTGAAACAGTAACGACGAGTATTACACATACGCTTCCACTGAGCAACAATTGACCAGAAAAGGATGTATATTGACCATCGTAAGCACTTTTCAAAGTATGGTAGTTTTTGCGTTTTAAACGTTAGCAGATCAACAAACTATAAAGAACTGCAAAATTTGAAAAACTGCTTTTTCTTTAAATTTTTTTGTTACTGCAATGAGCCTCTGTGTCTACACTTTCCAGACAAAACTAATGTCTTGCCTCACTTTCCACACGTTTGTTTATACTATGCAATATATCAAATTGTCTTTTTTGGTTTCAGTTTTAAGAATAGTAAATTAACGTATCAACTGCAGTACCTCTCAAAACCTCGATTCAACTGATGCAGGACGGTCAAATTCTTGTGTCAAAATAATAGGATCACAGTAAATGCTTACAAAAATCTGGGGTGTTCGAAAACTTTTGAGCGGTAATGTACATTTTAACCTTCGAAATATGAATGTATATGCACTATAAAACTTCAAATTCATGCTGTATTATTGTTCTTAGAAACCCTTACCAAGTTTAACAAAGATGCATATGAACCAGCATAATATGCATTTGCATAAAAATCCGATATCTAAAGATTAGGCATTTCTACAAGAGTTTAATCTAATAATATGTCTCTTACTTCTCTTACAACATCATCCAAGCCTTCCTTAAGGCCACTTTCGATTCGCCTTTTAGGATTGGAGTTTGTGCTAGAAAATAAGGAGCGAGCTATGAAGTCCCACTGCACCACTTCTTCCTCTATTTTGGGGTGAAACTTATTCAGTCCTGGCGGAAGACCTGCAACAAATAAACCAGAATAATCATATTTACAGTAAAAGAATAAAACTCAGAATAAATGTTCACTTAGAACACATTAAGAACACAAATCATGACAGAAAACTTATCTTAACAACCCTGAATTATATTTTTGAGCAGGAGCTGCTTAGACGACTTTAAAATAGGAATGGAGTGAAAATGCATGAATTTAGAAAAGGTCGTAGTGGAAGACAGGAAGAGGCACGTGAAAGAGATAATTATTCACAATGCTTACAAGAAGATTTCTCACCACATGCTTTCGCTGGGGAATTCGAGGAAGACTTCTTCCTGCGTGAAATGAACTACTGTTTCGCAGGCTACATATTGCTCGGATGGAAACACATCATCAAAGATAATATACAGGGTGCAGAAAAAGTTCCTGAACGGTCAAATATCTCGCGAAATTATAGATCACAAAACAAAAACAACACGTGTTAAATAGTTATAAAAAGCTATAGAATTATACCAAACGCAACCCCTTATCTCCGCCCCCTTCGGGGGTACGAGGATTACCTTTAAAATTTTAAATAGGAACCCCATTTTATTGTGTACATCTTGATTTTTTTTACAACATATCAGTACCTTGATATATATATAGATAGATAGATAGCTAGATAGCTAGATATAATTGTATCTAGTTCTATTCTATTGTATGAGCTATTATATTCCATTTTTTTGTTACTAAAATTTGTTTAATTGTGTATGGTCCATATCCAAGACCTCTGTATATTTCGTCCAGCATGTAGAGTACTGGTATGCCTTTTTCTGTTAGCTCGTAAGCAAAAGTTAAATGGTCTACAGATTCTATTTCTTTATTGCATAAACATATTACTATTGGATTTATTTGATACAATTTGCTTAGTTTTAAGAGCTGTAATAAATAACATCTTGTATAGGATAACAATTTTATTTCTATTACAAGTATGTATAAATGTCCAAGTTTTGAGTTCTCGATGTTCACGATATCCCAATAGTATTTACAAAAGCCAGTTTCTATTTTTGGATTTCCATTTATTTATTCTCTCAGTTGATTTTCTTTGACTATTATTTGAAAATTTACAGGATTAGTTTTAATAGGGGTGGGTTCGTGGGCGGCGATTAGAGGGGGCAGTTGCCCCCCACTGTTTTGAAGTGACCCCTGAATGTATATAGTTCTATTTGAAAATGTAAAGTCTTTGTATGTATTACTGGTTCATAGAAAGAAGTGTTTGCCACATAATATTTGCGTTGCGTGAGTACATATTGGTTATTTGTCTTACCGTGGAGTTAAGAAAGCTACAGAAATTTCGTTTTAATTGCAGTTCAGAGCAATTAATATTTAAATTGCGTATTGTTTTAAATATCGTAGCATATGCTTGCAGTATTTACTGTCTTTCATTTTCTAAGAGTAATAACATACATTTAATGGTATGTGTGGAATTAAAAATAAAAGTTGTTCCCTAATTCCCAGTTTCAATATAACTTCCACAAAACAAACCCCATTACAGAACTACTATGATTAATATTATCCTTTCTATTTATTTGGTTTGCAAATTTGTTATTAAATAATCTGATCACACAATATTCCAGACAGAATTTTAAGATGTTCATGAGTAAGGAATCAAATCTCTTCTGATACTTTCGTTGTTTAAGACTAGAAAGGGCTCGTATGTACTTTCGTTCCTCTTGTCAATTTACTTAATAAAATATGAAATACAATATACGGTACAATATACGCACAATAAATTTATAACAAAAGTGTATCAAAAACCCACTACAGGCAGTACCTACATACATCAACAATCAGTGCATCCACAACGGTACAAGGCCAATATTTGGAAGAGTTTCGTTCGTAAGGCATTATTATTTGTGATCGTCCAAGTGATCTCAACGATAGAATAGAGTTTTTATATCAAACAGGACAAAAGGACGGTCATAAGTTGCGTACCATACAAAAAAAGATTTAATCAATCACATAGATCGATGCGAGTTCCTAAAAAAGTTATTTCCAAAGAAGAAAATCATGGATAAGAATTTCTTACTTTCCACAATTATCGACAAAAATTCAACGTATACTTGCAAAACATAATATATCTGGTCCCAGTATCCCCCGAAAAGTTTGGAAAAAACATCTCATCGATTTTAAAAGTCATTTTATTGATCCACTAAATAAGTCAGGTATTTATCGTGCTCTGTGTGAATGTGACTCTTCATATATAAGTCAAACCAAACGCTAAGTTAAAACCTGAATTAAAGAACACCTTAGAGAATCAAAAAAGTAACAAGATGAGGGCATGTCGGGACGGAATTGTCACTTCACGTAAAACAGCATACACATAATATAAAACAGGTTAATGTCATAAGTTCAGGGAGAAAAAAAAGGGGGGAGTTACGAATGATTCTTTATTCATAAATATAAACCGGCTTTAAATCTGGATTCTGGCAATATTGATAAAATCTTGCTACCTATCTTTGATGTGCATTTTGGATCTGGCAACAGTGACGTAGCATAGACATCTTCCAAACTCAACTCCTTCTTTATTTGTTCTACTGTACTCTGCTCGTGGTATTTTAGCATCCTTTACCTTATATTTATTCTGTGGTATGTATTCCTTTTTCCACACCTTTTTTTCTCTCATCTGTTTATATTCATGTTACCTTACCCCTGAAAATGGAACTAGCTTGTTGTATTTCTGGAGAGTATTTAGTTTTTCCATGAGAGAATATACTTGTAAGTAATTAATTTCTTGTTAATTTGAATCATCCTCTCATTTGCCTACATAATGCTAATATTTATAAGTTTATATATTTTAGCAAAATTTAATTCCTTAACCTACATTTTTATGTTGCATTTTGGATGCATCCATGAACATTAATGTACAGTTTGGAGTTCCACATATTTTTATTGATATTTTTCACTATTTCTAAATTTTTCTAAGAAATGTGTGTTGAAATAATTAATTCTATTTGCATTAAGTTACTGTAGTATTGAGTCATATAGCAGGGTATTCATGGGAATTTTTGAGGTTTCAACTAGTTTTAATATTTATAGCTAAATCAGAATCACATTGGTTTCTTCTAATATGGCATTCTTCGGGCAAAATAAACTTTATTAGTTGAGAAAATATTACTTTAGTAGTATTGAAGAGAATTTTAGTTGTTTCTGGTAGAAATATTTCATTTCGCGCAAGATATGGTTCCGTATAAGACTTAATCCAAAATGTATTGAGTAATTATGTTATTTAGACCAGTTGAATTTATGTTTCATTTCTTGGTGCTTAAGTTTTTAGGAAGTTTAATGAAGGAAGCATTAATGGGAATTGGGGATTTCAGGATTGGAGGGCAGATCATTAACAAGATCAGGTATGCAGATGATACGGTTATAATAGCTAAAACCGAAGGAGGACTACAGGAGATGATTGACAAAATAGTTGACACTGGAAAACTGTATGGAATGGAAATTAACATCGAAAAATCGAAAGTCATGAGAATATCCCGTAGAAATGCGTCCTACGGGCTAGAGTAGAACAAATAGAACTTGAAGAGGATGATCATTTCAAGTATCTGGGAAGTATTTTGACGAGAGACACTTACTGCACCAAAGAGATCACGTCAAGAATAGCCACAGCCAAAGATGTATTCAACAAGAAAAGATCACTCTTAACTAGCAGACTTAATATTGGACTAAGGAAGAAATTGGTCAAGTGTTATATATGGAGCATTGGACTGTATAGTTCAGAGACTTGGACATTATGGAAGTTAGAGAAGAAACATTTAGAGAGCTTCGAAATGTGGTGTTGGAGTAGGATGGAGAAGGTAAAATGGACAGAGTAACAAATGAGGATGTTTTCAAAAGGATAGGAGAGAAGACGACGCTTCTAGCCAACATCCTTCGTAGAAAGGTCAATAAGATTGGACACATCTTGCGAAGAAATTGTCTTCTTCATACAGCCATAAAAGGAAAGATGGAAGGAAAGCGAGGAATAGGAAGAAGAAGAACACAATTGATCGATGATTTGAAAAATAGAAGAAAATATTGGGAGTTAAAAGAGGAACTGAAAATTGAGAAACATGGAAGAAATATTTTCAGGTTCAAACTTAAAATTAAAATTGGAAAAGAAAGAAAAAACTCACTAGAAAGGAAAAAACGCAGAATACTTTAATAATAATAATAATAATAATAATAATAATAATAATAATAAGCCTTTAGGAAAGTTGTAATTTATCAAGAATTTTAGATAAGTTTAAAAGATCACGTTTCTAATATATTTTTGTGTCGATATGTAATACTACATATATGAATTGTGAGTCGATTAAACTACGTCAGTTTATTTCAATTTTTGGAATAAAGTTGTTTCCCAGTGAATACGCCCAATAATCATGATTCGAAGAAAACGGAAGTTACGGCTATTAACCTAAATTAGTATATTTAAAATGACAGTAGCTATCTCTGAATCATAATCTTCTTCTAATAACTCTTCTAATAGAATATCTTCTAATAACTCTTAAGAGTCTTCATCCCGGCGAAATTAAAATACCGCTAATTTTACAGTAATTATGTGATATCTTCAAATAGATAAAAGATAATCAAAATGTGGAAAAAGACCGCCCTAGACAATATCAGTTTACATGAGATACCGTTATCACGACTCACTTATCTGCTTTCGATTTCGAGCCATTTTGAAAATCGGCATTTATTTTCGCGTTTTTAAACAGCTGAAAACGGAAAGCCACTAGGTGACTTGTGATAACGGTACCTCAGGCAAAATAATATTGTCTAGGGCGCTCTTGTTCCATATTTTGATTATCTTTTATCTATTTGAAGATATCACATAATTACTGTAAAATTAGCGGTATTTTAATTTCGCCGGGATGAAAACTCTTAAGATACTCTTCATCAACTGCAGATTGCAAGAAAATACTAGCGCATATCTACTAATCGAAATTTGGTCTTCATTTCTTTCTCGCATTGTTCAAACATTTCTAGTGCTTCTTTTTAACTGTGAAACACCTTGTCGTTTTACACTTCACTAAACACAAACCTTGGACACTCCTTTAATTGCATTCCAAAGCAGGCACTCCCATAGGCTGCCTGTAGTGCAATTTTGTAAGATACATATTTCACGCATGTCCTTGCTAATGGCAGAAAATCTTACGTATCAAAACAGTGTAGTACAGAAAGAACGTGTGAAGTTTACAAGCAAAACTAGGCGACTCCACTCTTGACTGGTCAGAAGAGGGTGTTGTTTCAGCAAAATTCAAGAGCCAAATTCTTGCTTTATTTTTTATTTTATTTTTTTTTTTTTTCCACGCAACATGAAGTTTAGTTTTGCCTTCAGTCAAAGCTCTTTCCGAAACAGATTTCTGGCGACGCCTCCAGACAAGTCATGCCGGTTACTAGTTTAGAATTTAAAGCTCGTCTTTCGATAGCTTTCCCGTTCTAGAGATATGAAGACCCTTTTTAAAAATCCTAACCAGTGATGCCAACCCGTGAGAAAAATCGCAGTTTGTGGGATTTTTTGACATCAATTACTCGGAATCGCATAAAGGGAATTTTCGTCGAAATTGCCAACATCTATGGGATTTTTTCTTACATGTATAATCCACGGCAACGAAATTCTCTATTAGCGGGAAGCAGACATAATGACTCATCAATAAGCGTGTCAGTATTGCCAACTTTTAGTCTGTAGTAGTGGCGGGTCCAGGAGGTAGGGGCGGATCCAGAAGGGGAAACTTTCTTATTTTATATATATAAATAAAACCTATTCCAAAGTTTGAAGCTTTTAAAAGTAGCTCTAAGTAGCAATATGACAACTCACCGCCGCCCCCAGAAGTCGGTCCTGGATCTGCCCATGATCTGTAGTCTTTTATCAGCAATGTACATGCTAGTGAGGAGTGACTTAACCGTACACGATTCTTAAAAATCAAGTACTTAGAAACTATTTTTTTTCTCTAGTATTTGAAAAAAAGAAGAAATCAAAACAATTAACGAATGAAAGAAAGTAAAGTAAAGTAAAGTAAAGTGTCAAATGAGAAACAATTTTAAATGTTATACACGAAATGTGAAAAGAATAATACTTTTCCAGTGTGATTCGGGTCTTATAAGGTCACGATACAAAAGTGTGATGGCGTCATTGCATTTTTGACAACATAACAAAATATATTTATTCTCGATTAAGAAAAATAGTTATTCACAAACTATTCTACAAATATGGAAGATCGAAATTTATTGGTAATTCACCCAGAAATTGAAAAAATAATATACGACATATATACGTTTCATTTTCGTATATTATTATTATTATTATTATTATTATTATTATTATTATTATTATTATTATTATTATTATTATTATTATTATTATTATTATTATTATTAATAATAATAATAATAATAATAAATACTAATAATAATAATAATAATAATAATAATAATAATAATAATAATAATAATAATAATAATAATAATAATATTTATTTTAGTGCCATGAACAGCCAGATAGCAAAAATACAGCACTTAGTCATAGAACTAAGGGTTATAACACACATCTTACATTCCTCTTAATTTTAATAACACATTTGTTTCGACGATAGGAGGTCATTGTCTATCTTATTTTATATACATAATTTTATGACTTGTATCTTATCTGGATAAACATAATTACTTCATTATTCATTAAAATAGTCAGTTTTCTTCAAATTGTCCTTAAAACAAGGATACCGTCAAACATACAAATACACTATATAAAATATACATACCTAATAAAATCTATACGTCCATTTAATAAATACAATTATCCCGATAATATATTAAAAGAACTTGTCAGTTTTCTTAAGATTATAGAATTTTTATTCATGGGAACCATTTCCGATGCTTTTCTAAGATTATATGTTGGTACCCTTATACCTATATTATGTAGGCAGTATTCGCTACTATATCTATTATCTAAGATTTTCTGAATAAAGTTTTTCTCTATCATTTTTCTTCTTACATGTAATTCTTGCAACCCCCAGTATTCGTTCCAGTAATCATAACTATGAGAGTAATAATTTTTTTCATATTTCTACACAATAGCCTAATGAAACATTTTTGAACCGATTCAATTTTGCCACATAATGTTGTGGATATATTATTCCATATAATTGCACCAAATTCTAATCTGGGTCTTACAAGTACCTTAAATAGATATACATATGTGTTTGCATTTTTAAACTCAGGCCACTGTCTAAATACAAACCCTATAGTCTTTCGTGTTGTATGTACTTTGTCATTAATGTGATAGTTGAATTTCATATTCATGTCAAATGTTATGCCTAAATCTTTAATCTTTTCAACTTTCTGCAGAGATATTCCATCTATGACATATTTGCTAACATAGTATTGCGTCTTATTGGTATATGAAATAAATTTAGTTTTATTACAGTTTATTTTCAGTAGATTATTTTTACACCATATACTAATACTATCCAAGTCTTTTTGGAGTAAGTAGTTACCGTATTCGCTATTCACTATTCTAAATAACTTCAAATCATCAGCATATAGTAATATATTTGAGAAGTTAACCTTTTCCGTCAAGTCATTAATAAATAATGAAAAAAGAAGTGGTCCTAAAGGAGACCCCTGAGGTATACCATTCTTTATACAGCCAATGCTGGAAGTTACATGACCAATTTTAACTCTATATTCTCTGTTTGATAAATAACTTTGGAACCATCGAATATACTGAGAAGATAGACCAACATTGGATAATTTACGAACTAAAAGTCCATGTTCTATAGAGTCGAAAACTTTGACATATCAATATATATAGTGTCAACCTGTAGTCTATTTTTAAGAGCTAAGTACGTAAAATCTGTAAAATGTACAAGATTCGTAACAATTGATCTGCCTTTATAAAACCCATGCTGAAATTCAGTCAGTTTATTTTTTACATTAAAGTATATATGGTTGTGTATTATTATTTCAAATATCTTACTAAATGCATTAACTAATGTGATTGGCCTATAATTTTTCATATTATTTTTATCTTCTGTTTTATGTACAGGTACAATATATACTTGTTTCCATGTCGATGGAAACTCTCCACATCTGAGTGATTCATTGAATATATTTGCTAGAATGGATGATAACTCAGTACCACATGCTTTCATTATATAGTACGGTATGTTATCTGGACCAGGAGAAGTACTTCCATTGATCAGTTTAATTGCACTAAGGACATCCGATTCAGAAATATTAGGTATATTAATTATATCTCCGCTACAGACAGGTAATGTAGAATACATGTTATGGCCATTTACATGACTTAGTCCCAAATTAAAATTTTCACTGAACATGTCTTTAAATAACTCCACAACATCAGTCTGTGCAGTAGCTACTGTATCATTATATTTCATTTCCTATAATAATAATAATAATAATAATAATAATAATAATAATAATAATAATAATAATAATAATAATAATAATAATAATAATAATAATAATAATAATAATAATAATAATAATAATAATAGTAATAATAATAATAATAATAATAGTAATAATAATAATAATAATAGTAATAATAATAATAGTAATAATAGTAATAATAATAATAATAATAGTAATAATAATAATAATAATAATAATAATAATAATAATAATAATAATAATAATAATAATAATAGTAATAATAATAATAATAATAGTAATAATAATAATAATAATAGTAATAATAATAATAATAATAATAATAATAATAATAATAATAGTAATAATAGTAGTAATAATAATAATAATAATAATAATAATAATAATAATAATAATAATAATAGTAATAATAATAATAATAATAATAATAATAATAATAATAATAATAATAATACAGCGAGGGAATTTAAGATGCAAAATGGAAATTTTTGCCTTTGAAGATGGAATTTTATAGCATTTCAGGTTGACATCACAGTTCCTAACACAGTTCATGACATTTAATACAATCAAGTTAAAGAATCGTGTCGATTTGAATCTGAAGCTCATTCATTGAAAGCTTAAGCCGATTTCTTTGTTTTAGTTCCTAAATATTTTTCGTATCTAATACTTCTAAATATACTAACCCAACATTGTAGTGTCTCCCAAATATTCGGGACTTCCTTTTGAGGCTGAGAACAAAGGAACGTTTTTCCCAAGTACAATCTCGGTTGGATCATTATTTTTCACTTTTAATAATTTCGTCATCATTGCAATATCCCTGTGTAGTTGGAGGTTCTTCTGTTGCAAGTCTTGAATTTTCAGTGCCTGAAATTATAATAACAAGGTATAATATTAGCAAGTACTAAATTATCACAAATAAAAAAGGGTAAACTATACAATACACGCTCCAGCTGCACGTCGGTAAGTAGGACCATCTTAAAAGAGTATAGTGTAGTACAATAGGCAAAGTAGAGTAACGTAGGGATAAGTAGGGTAGGGTGAGGACAGGTTAACTTAAAGTTAGGGAAGATTGGATCAATTTTGTTAAAATTAATAGTGTAATTTCTCGTCTGAGGATACCAACTGGAGGGAGCATTTTAAGATTAACCCTTTAAAAAAATTTAAAAAACACTAATTTTATTAGTGCAAGTTATCTGCGACAACTACCTTCCTCACATTAAGCAAAGTGAAACCCCAGTTCGCAATTGTTAAGAGCCTGACACTATAAACAATACAAAAATTTCCATTGTTGTTTTGCTTGTTTTTCATAAGTGAAAGGAGATAATGAAATGGAACTTACTACAATGATAGATAATGTTATTCTACAACAGAAAATATCAACCTCAAGAATTTTCAGTATTGCTATTTATACAAATTACAGTGTTGCCAGAATAACATTTCTCCCAAAATCTAAGTTAAGGCAGCGACTAGAGGAATGAACTCAACTGCATGTGATTACGTATCATGTCTTAGAATCCTGTGAACTACTTTTTAAATAACATTATTATTTAATTTTAATAACTGTATGTTAAAACTATTTTTTAATTACAAATTAAATACAAATATTATTTAAAAAGTAGTTTACTGAGTTCCATGACAACATGATACGTAATCAAATGCAGTTGAGTTCGTTCCTCTAGTCGCTGTCTTAACTTAGATTTTGGGGGAAATGTTATTCTGGCAACACTGTAATTTCTCTGGATGGCAACACTGAAAATTTTTCAGGTTCATATTATCTGTTGTAGAATAACATTTATGTATGACTGTGGTAAGTTACGTTTCATTTTCTCTTTTCACTTATGAAAAACAAGCAAAGGAAAAATGGTAAATTTTGTATTATATTTAGTTAGGCAGCCTATTAATTTCTTAAGTAAAGGAACAAAGGGAGAAAGAAAGAGAAAATGTAAAAGACCGTATATGTGAAATGTGCGTTAGCTGAAAAAGAAGTTTTACGAGTTTTTGATTTATGTTTCACCTAATTTGCATATATATCTAATTTTTAACAATTAATGTTAAAATAACATTAACAACTGTAACTAAGGAAACAAGGAAAACTTATTATCAAGGAAGAACAACCTGTGGAACAAGTTTAAAAAATATTAAAAACATGGACTTCTTTTGAACTTTGTAACATTATTTACTTACTTACTTTGTCCATTATTTACTTACATTCAGTTCGTATTTACGATTTTGTTTCGGGGGGGGGGCTTTGCTAACTTTGGGGGGGGAGGTTTTACCTGAAAATGTGAAAATTCTGCAAGATATTTCATATATTTTACTATAGTAACTAAGATTTCAAGGGGGAGTTTAAGCCCGGAAGCCCCCCTAAATACGCCACTGCTTACATTATTACCAAATGAAATCATCAATTTTCCAACATATGAATATTAACGCACAAATAATTATAAAAGATAACTGTAGATATATTTTAGAGAATAAATACTATATCTATAAACATTATTTACAAAAGGCGGTCAGAGATACTAATTTATTTTATGTAATGCAATTTATGCTTCATTATGAAAATACTAATGGACTATACGTAAACTATGAAGTTACACAATAATTAATGAACATTAATTTATTACTAAACATATCTCCCATGTACTAATCATATCGTATACTGATCATATCATTACATAAACAGAAACAAAAACAAAACCAAAATATATTTTATACAATGGAAAACTTACGTAGACGATATGGACTAATGTCCACATTTTTTAAAAGCACCATTATGGTGTTCAACTTGAACATGAGGTACCACATGGTACCTTCACGCAATCTATGAATTATTTTTGTAAATTTTGTTCATCGTTGTATTAATATTTTACATACGAGGTGTGTTAGAAATATAATTAGACTGGCCACAGTATGCACGAATCGATAAGTGCCTCCACCTTTAGACAGAAGTTAATCCTTGCTGTTGACTCAATACAAGTTTGAAATTGCTCCAGTTACTACACGCAGGCACGTAGCCAAGGAGGGGGGGGAGGTCCGGAGTCCCCTTCGAAACCAGAAATGAAAAAAAAAATAAGGCAGGATGAAACAAAAAGAAACGAGTAAAAGAAGAATTCGTGTTAATAAAAAAAGCTACAGCAAGATTTTGGTTACTCTTTCTTATGAGGAGATTTGTATTACTTGCAATACATGGTGTTGAATGAGCGGGATATCCTGGAAAAGTCAGGGAATTTGGAATTTCTAGAAAAGTTACGGAATTTTCAGAATTTCTGCTACTAGTCAGGGAAATTTCAAGCTTTCAAAAGCATAGTGCCGTTCTGTAACAGTGTGGACATTTTTCGTTATCATAATTTTTCGTTATCGCTTCTCTGCTGCATCAAACATGTTATTTCAGAAAAAAAGTTTTCTACTGCTCCTTTAACCCGTCATTTCGAACAGAGAGTAGTTGACGGAATAATTAAAAAAAAAAAAAAAAAAAAAAAAATGGAAAGAAAGTTCTGTTAATATTTGATTCAACAGAGAAAGGGACGCCGATATTGTAAAATATTTTATGAGACATTATTGAATATGTACTTTTATAATAGTGGATATGTACTTTTTATAATAGTTGAGGTTATAATGAAAGGAAAATTGTTCTATTTGAACGAACAAAGGAAGGAACGTAAATATTGTAAAATCTTTTTCAATACTTTTTTTTAAAATTCTTTTACTCGAGATTTCTTCATAGTTTGTTATTAAAATACTTACTAACATATCCTCATTTTATTGTCCTAACAAACCAATATAGTATGTCACCAGTAAAATAGTTTAGATTGATCGAGCTCCACAGTATTTCATGAACCCCCCCCCCCCACTCACGAAATCCTGGCTAAATGAACCGATGTATGTTGCTAGTAAAATAATTAAGAATGATCGAGCTCCTGGTGTGATGACCACAGTATTACATGTTACGGAATCCCCCCCCCCCCCGCTTTACGAAATCCTGGCTACGTGCCTGCTACACGATTATTGAGAACGTTTTAAGTGAAGCTGTGATTGTGAGATGCGTTACAAAAATGGAACGGCAAACTTTTGAGAAATGTTATGCCACTGAATTTCCTGTAAAGCTTAGTGAATTTGTTACTGCGACTTATGAAAAGTTACAAAGAGCTTATAAAGAACATTTCCTATCCAGGGCGCAAGTGTTCAAATGGCACAAGTCCCTTTTAAAAGAGCGAGAGCAAGTAGAATACGAACAAGCGAGAATAAGCAAGTGCAAAATCAAATTGATTTTTTTTTTTTTTTTTTTTTTTTGACACTCGGGAGAACGTCCACACGGAATTTGTGTCAGCAGGACAAACTATCAATCAAAAGTTTTATCGGGAAGTCCGTGAAAGATTTAGGAAAAGGGTGGCATGTGTGCGACCGGACATGGCGCACACTTGGATGCTGCACAATGTTACATGGAAGTTTTGATCAATGAATTTTTGGCAGAAAAGAAAACATTCGTGTAGTTCCAAATCCTCCTCCTATTCGCCGAATTTTAATGTCTGTGACTCCCTTTTTTATTCCTCTTGTTCAAAAATCACTTGAAAGGGCTCATTTTGGTACTTTAGGTAATATCCAGAAAAGCGTAACCATGAGGTGACAGGTATTCCAGAGAAGCCTTCCAGCACTGCTACAAACAACGCATCCACTGATGTGTAGCTGCCCCCCAAGGGGTCTATCTTGAAGGAGATAACCTTGATTTATAAAAATAATCAAATTCATCGTTAACAGAAAATCAGTCGCGTTACATTTCTAACACACCTCGTAGAGTGATACTTCGTTCTAAAGCAGTAGCGTAGCCAGGATGTGTGGTTGGAGGGGGGGGGGCTCAAGTGCTGTTATAAGTACATATAGAAAAATTACAAACAAAAAAAATATATAAACATAAAAATATATAAAATAATTACAAACATCAAAAGTACCAAAGTACATTGTCGGACCTCTTTGCGGGGGCGACCCCTCTGCCTCCTTCCCTACGCCACTGTTGTAAAGTGTCTTCTCTTGGGAGTAATGCATGTTACGAAAGTAAAATTTTCGCTAAAAATGCAAGACTTGTGAGCGAATATTAGATTAAAAATCATAAAATGCACGAGAAAAACTCGTAATAATCTTATCCGACATACGAATGCAAAATATAAAATTTGTAAAAGCGTTTTGCTAGAAGCACATTGAGCGGCAAACGGTAAGTTAGCCACTGCCAACCTTGACCCTATGTTGTAATTAGTCGTTTTGCCTAGTATTTGCCAAGTTACTCAACTCTCAACATTGGTCGTACCTTGTACTTAGCCGCTTTGCCTAGCATTTGCCAATCAACTCTATTGTCAACATAACCCCAACGATAGGAAATGCCAGGTGTAAACTATTAGGCAAATAATGGGAAATTGTTGGCGAGATGTTACGGATATGGGCGCGGATAGAGATACTGGGAATGGTATTATATATACCGGTATATATATATATATATATATATATATATATATATATATATATATATATATATATATATATATATATATATATATATATATATCCGCGTAGCCCTCTATGCGTAGTCTCAACAGAGCAATGTATCAGAACAGAGAACATCCCGAAGATAGTGTTACATACACTCTCATATCCTTACTCTCATGCCAGTAAAAGTTCTTCAAAAAGAAAATAAACCGTAGTTTGATTTCTATTTGCGTATACAGTATCATCATCATAAATATTCTACCATTATTGGTAGGTCACTTGCTTCAACTGAGAACCTTCCATGCTCCACAGTCTTCCGCTAACCTCTTCGTCTTCACGTAAGATTTTTTCTGTTTTGATATCGTCCATTTATTGTAGCCTTTTCCGCCTCTTCCCTCTCTTTTTTGCCCCCATACCCTCTAGCACGTCCCTCATGATACAATTCCTTCGTAGCCAATGTCCCAACCAGTTTCTCTTCCTCTTCTTAATAATATCTAAAATTGTTCTTTACTCTTCTACCATTTCTAACACTCCCTCAACCGTTTTTCGCTCGACCCACAGCTAATTTCTTCCATTCTTCTCCACATACACATTTTGAAAGCTTCCAGCCGTTTTTAATCTTTTGCGTAATGTCCCCGTTTCTGACCCATATGCTCCACACGAAACATTTTATGAGTCTTTTTCTCAACTCTTTATTCAAAGTCCCACGAAACAGTCTTTTCTTCCTCCTAAGGGCTTCTTTCGCTATTCCTATTCTTGCTTTTATTTCACGTTCACATTTCATATCATCACTAATTATGCTACCCAGGTATCAACTATAATATGTCACATGTTCTATTTTTTTAGCCACATGTTCTATTTTCTGCCCTTCTACTTCTATATTTGACACTGGCCGCTTTGTTCCAATCACCATAGCTTCTCTCTTTCTCGATATACAGTATAGTAGTTAATTTATTCCATTGCTTTTTCCACTAATTCCATTGATTGATTGATTGTAAAGTATTTTTACCTGTGTTATTTGTAAGAAAAATTACCTTCCTTCTGTTACCTGCTGATGCAACCTTGGTTTCACTGGAGTTACATAAATGCTCACCCCCCATATTTTATATGTTTGTTTCAATAGTGCGATAAATTAATGTGTCTTATAAATAACATTCTCGTCTTTGGTTTGATAGTATTACATTTCATCGATGATATATCGAATATATGAATAAAAGTATAAGAACTATTGTACAGCTTTTCATTTAAAAAAAAATCATATTTACGGATACTTTTTTTTTTTTTTTAAATAAAAGGTATAATTTATTCGCAATATGATGTTTTAATTTAGTATAAAGCAGGGATGCAAATAAGCACTAGCCCACTCGCCCGGGGCGAGTGGTTCATCGGTGCGGATGAGTATTTAATAGCATACCGAAAGTAAGCGAATGATATCTATTGTGGGCTAGTAGCTTTTTTCTTGGGCTAGTAAAATTTTGTTGCTTATTTGCATCCCTGGTGTAAAGCATTTTAATGAGAAAAAATATCTCGAAAATACCTCCACAACCCTGTGCTAATATTCCTGAGCTTTTAACGAAAATGTCAATTATATTTTCGAACAACAGCGGCTAAATTCTCATTGTTAATATGTTGAATACCCGTCCTTCTATAGCTGAAGAATAAATTGCTGCAGTTTGTTAGCATATGCATCGAATTTAACAGCAGCCCACGGCGAGAAGATTCACAATGTCAGATCACATTATCTCTGTGGTCATTCTGCCCGGCATGAAATTTGTGAACTGTTTCTACCTTTTTACACATTACATAAGATTATATACTACACAATATATTATTGTTCGTTCCGACCACAATGTGTCCCCATGACAGCTACGAAAGTCCCGACTAAACTCAGAAATTGACACACAACCTTGTGTTTTTATTGCTTCGGGAGGGGCTTTGCTAACTTTATTTCTGGAAATGTGGAAATTCTGCAAGATATTTTATTTATTTTATAGTAAATAAAATTTCGGAGGCTTAAGCCCGGAAGCCCCCCCCCCCCCTAAATATGCCACTGATTGGAACACTTGATATTTTATTTTGCCCTTCTCTGAGCTGATTGTGTCATGATTTAAGAACGACAATGTCTTCTTTTGAATCCATAAGCACATTTCGAGACAACAAACCAGGATGTGAAAAGATGATACAGTACTAATTTTACCTGTATATACATAGATATGAGTAGCAATATTGACAAAACACAAAGCTATTCCATGTATCTTAAGCAGACTGATCTAATATTACTATACGACAAAGAACAATGGGTTAATTTTTTTACATCAAGTAATTTATGTAATAATTCACTCAAGTAATGAAAATAAAGCTCAACCAAGCATTAGTAACAATCTTTTAATATTACTGTAAAATAATTAAAATATTAAAACGGATAATTACTTTCATGTAATTATGAATGCGGTAAAGGTGGTCGTGCTGTTTGACTGGATGCAGTGTGATCGCCCTATGAACTTCCTTCTGTTTCAGGTTGCCCGTAAATGCTTCATTTCCACTCGAATTGTGGTAGAGAATGGCCTGCATCTGCAAAGTGAAACAAAATTATAACTCAATAAACGTGAAATAAAAGAGAGATGTTATTACGTCAAAGTGAACCCTCCAATAATGTCGTTAGCACAAAAACTCAATAATGTTTTCTATACCTTGAAAGTTATTAATTTTTTTTTTTTTTAATTTTTATTTTGGTATCCCTCAATCTTTGTTAATGTATGGTATCATCTTATGGGGAAATAATTCAAGAAGTAAATTAATCTTCCATATTAAAAAAAAAAGTCAGGGTATTACCCAATGCGAGAGTAAACGAACCATGTAAAAAAAAAACATAAGACTACAAATATTAACCACTCCCATGTCTTTATGTGTTACAATTATTAATTTTCACGCGCCAGAATCTTAATACATTCTTTGGAAATAAAGGAAACTATCATTGTCATAATACTAGATATAGGGACAATTTCCATATTCAAAATCACCATACAGTATTATTCCAAAACGGCCCCATATCCTTAGGCCCAACATTATATAATAACCTTCCTAAAGATATTCGTAACATTGAATCAATGAATGTATTTAAATCAGTTACAAAGAAGTATCTATTGGACAATTGTTTTTATTCAGTAGAGCAATACCTGTCTGCTAAATGCAGCTTGTAGATTGTGTGGTGTAATTTTGTCTCACTTAACACCATTGCGTTATTGTTTTTTAGTATGTAATAAGTATTTCTTTGTATCTCATTTATTGACGTGTCCGATTCATACGGTCGTCTTTTTGCGAGTTTCATGTATAACAGAATCTTCTGATATACTGAAAATAGTTTTTCTTTTCTTTTTTTTTCTTTCTTTCTTTTTCTTTTTCTTTTTTTTTAAGAATGCTTATACGCTTATGTGTGCTCTTCAAATAAAGCAATGTATCCCCACTTAGAGCGTACAGATTAAGAATAGAGATGATATTGATACAACAGTTAAATTCGCATATTGGTGGGTTAGAATGTAGGATAACGTGAGAAATCCCACCTTGTTTGCTCCCCATAGAAACTTTCACATTCCCCCAGGTTTTGGATCGAATAGAGGCCCTTTGTATCAAAGTGAGTGCTCTAAAACTTTCCCACCGTGTCTCTTCCTACTAATTGTCATTTTCAAGTGATTATCTCTCGTAATAAGCCCATAATTACTTGGTCCTTGGTTCAAGGCATTTATGCTTAATCTCAATTGTATTCCGTAACTTCAACTGCTATTAAATTGTCTTCTTCTTCTTCTTCTTCTTCTTTTATTCATAGCAGCTTAAACCACAGGAAACCGCACCTGGCCACCTTTCTCCTGCTCTAGTGGCGTATCTCGCCTACGGCTAGTGTACTAAAGCCATAAACATTAAATGAACAAAAATAATTCATTATGGCAATTAAATATCAATTTTGTGAAGTTAAGTAGACTTTTTTTTTTTTTTTGTCGTAAGCAGAGTAAGCAATAACAATACTTTTCAGGAAGTAGAAAAAAAGGATTTATATATAGACTATAACATTTGTAAACTCTTTTAAAAATATGCTTTTTGTTTTTGTTATTTACTAAGCCAAAACAAAATGACGACAAAATAAAATAGTTTTACAAAAATTAAAAACAGTGCTGATATGTAACACATTGGGATTTAAAAAAAATGTGTTTATAAACTAAATTTTTAATAAGCGAACATTAACATTTTAAGTAAAATTGTTTTTAGCTTTGCTTTTAACTTCAGCAAAAAATAGAAACATATATCCTGAATGTAATTGGGCTCTAAAAACATAACAAAAAGTATTTACTTTTTTACGTGTCTAAAATAAAGAAATAATGCTTCTTTAAAAACATCGTTAAGACATTTAAAAAAATAATTAAAGATAAAAATACATTTCACTAAATAAAAAATCTAAATCTCTCAATAGGCGGGCCACTTCCTGGTCAGTTAAGATCTACAATAGGTAAATTTGACACTTCATAACATAAAACTATTCATTACGAGCAGGGCCGTGCCGTGGAAAATCAGCGCCCGGGGCGAGAGTATACGACGGCACCCCCATACATATATTCCAAGCAATTTTTCCTATCTTTTTTCTTTTTTCTCCCGAATTTTTTGTCCCTTTACTTCGGCGCCCGGGGCCGTCGCCCCGCTCGCCCCCTCCCCCCCTACGGCACGGCCCTGATTACGAGCGCGGAGCCGACCAAAGAAATGGGAGATAGTGTGAAGAACGAAATGGTGCAATGTGGTGAAACAGTGGACATGACACAAGAATCAGGTGCGCATCCAGAATTATGTGTTGGGAGAGGTCCAATACCATATGACACCACGTCTATATAAAATTGAACCCTTGTTATTCTACCACCGAAAAGACAATAGGTAGTTGTTAAGTACAGCCATCTATATTCTCAGAAAAAAATATAGAGATAGTTGTTTCTGTAAGAAAAAAAAAAGGTGCAGATGAAGTGTAAGAATAAATCTTTATGATACATCAATCATTTCTGCGAAACAGGTGTAATTTTATTAACAAAGTGTACAAATGTATGTAGAATTATGATTTTTTTTTTTTTTTTGATCGTACCCAGTTGACTCTCGCGTGGGTACATCTCTGCACAAAACAGAAAGACGTAGGGGAACTATTATTATTATTATTATTATTATTATTATTATTATTATTATTATTATTATTATTATTATTATTATTATTATTATTTAATCATGCCTGTTGTTCTGCGTGGTTGCGAAACATGGTAGCTGACTCTGAGGGGAGAACGTAGACTGAAAGTATTTGAGAACAAAATCCTGAGACGAATATTTGGAACGGGAACGGGGAATGGCGAAACTTACGGGAACGAGGAATAGCGGAAACTTCATAACGAGGAACTACATAATTTATACGGTTTACCCAACATTGTAAGGGTCATCAAGTCTAGCAGGCTTAGGTGGGCAGGTCATGTAGCTAGAATGGAAGAAAGTAAAAACGCTTTCAAAGTCTTGACTGGAAGACCAATCAGAAAACGACCATTAGGAAGACCTAGGCGCAGATGGGAGGACAATATTAAGATGGATATCGCAGAAATAGGAATACAAAGTAGAAACTGGATCCAATTGGCTAAGGATAGAAGTCAGTGGAGAGCTTTTGTGAACGCGGCATTGAACCTTCGGGTTCCACAGGCCATAGAGTTAATTATTATTATTATTATTATTATTATTATTATTATTATTATTATTATTATTATTATTATTATTATTATTATTATTATTATTATTATTATTATAGGTATTCTGGCATTATTGGCAGATCACTTGCCTCAACTAACGTGACTAGCTTCCATACTCCACGGTCTTCGCTAACCTCTGTCTTACGACTTTTCTATTTTGATATCGTCCATTAACTGTAGTCACCTTGGCCCTCTCCCTCTCTTTCGTGCTATCATACCCTCTAGCTCGTCTCTCATGATACAGTTATTTAATAATAATAATAATAATAATAATAATAATAATAATAATAATAATAATAATAATAATAATAATAATAATAATAATAAACATTAGTATCGTAAATTTGAATTAAACAGTAAATTGTAACAGGATTTCATTGTTTTATATTGAAATGTAAAATTATATAGAATTATAGCTACAATAATTATACAATTCTCCAAATTACTAGAATTCTGATGAAGTCTACACACAAGTTTGGAGTATCAAGAATTTGACACACAAGTTCAAATACGAAAAGCAAGGATGGAATATCAAAAAATAAATTTATTTAATTATAATTTATCCAATTAAAGTTTCATCTTTATGGAACACTAGGCAGATAGGCTGAAATCTTCCTTCGGACAGAATACATACAGTACATCAGACAAGATAATTTCGAAAGAAAAAAAAAAACTTTTAATCCACTCCATACAGGGACGGCGATTAGGGAGCAGGAGGGTGCAGTTGCCCCACAGTTTTTTTTTGAATTGACCCCTTATTGTATATAGTTTCATTTGAAAATGTAAATTTTTTGTATGTATTACTGGTTCATAGAAAAAAATGGTGCCATATAATATTTGCCGTTGTGTGAATACGTGTTGGTAATTTGTCTTCCGGCGGAGTTAAGAAGGATAAAGGAATTGCGTTTTAATTGTCAAGGAAAATGGCCCAAAAATTAACCTATTGGAGCGCAACAATTCCAGCGGACTTTCATTTCTTCTTACAGGGGCTCAATATGTTTGTCAGCCGCTTTGAAACTAATTGAGAGAATATTTTGCAAAAATAAATAAATAAATAAATAAATAAAAATAAAAATATTTTACAAATTATTCTTTAATTGCACAAGAATTGAGTTCCTAAAATGCCTTTTTTCTTTCTTATAGTAAGGAATATTGACTGAAAAGAAAGTAACAAGAAACAACTTCTACCTTCTTACACCTTTGTTGTTTAAGAGTTGAGTTGAGTTGATTTTGAGTTTAACGTCCCGTTCAGCAGCTAGGCTATATGAGACGTGGACCTACTGATTAACGTGGAATCCGAACCACATGAGCTCCCGCCGGGGATCGAACCCGGGTCTCCTGCGCCAAAGGCGCGTACACTAACCGCTTAGTTCGTTGTTTAAGAGTACAAAGGGCTAGTACCTACTTGCGTTGCTCTTATCAATTTACTTAATAAAATATGAAATACGAAATATGGTATTTTAACTGAAAAATGTTGTATCCTATTAGTTATGCAACCTTTCCTCTAAGAAAGTGTTAGAAACAACCAGGAAAACTAACATTGATATACAAATATTCAGATTATCTATTGCCCCCAACTTTTAACGTCCAATCGCCGCCACTGACTCCATAGACAATATATCCGTAATTATTCATATTGAGGCAATACCTCTCATATTGTTGCGTATAAATTCCGCCTCCTTCAGAAACAGCCTTCCTTTATGTTTTTTTTTTTTTTTTTTTAAAGCTATAAGTCAAATGAAGGGTTATTTCCTATGCAATTGAGCCCATATCACACTCTGAGGAAACGCCTACTCGAACGAAAATCATTTGAAAAACATGAAAAGACGTCAAAGAGGAAAGAAAAGAAGGTGGGTGGAAATCAGAATGTCTTCTGTTTTTTTTAACAATTTTTTTCCTTCCTTCCTTCCAGCATGAATAACAGCGTTGCCACTTTCTTTCAGATCTGCTGAGTTTTTATACCTCAACGGGTTGAATCTAAAAATACCCACCTGCGACGTCTGGATAGGTTTTGATAACGTAAGTGAAACAGATATTGAGTGGAAATGAAAACCAATACCTGTTTTACTACATTTTACTTCATGACTGAATCTTAAAACGCTGCAGTTTCTTACTTGAAAATTAATACGTTACACGGCCAGGTTTCAAGACGGTTTCTAAGCTCTATCTGGCTTAGTGGTTAGAGTTTTAGCCTTTTATTCTGGAGACATGGTTCGACTCCCAGTGTGACCAATGTAATTTCTGTCCCACGTTAACCAAAATGTTAACGTTTCATGTTAAGTTGATTATGAAAGGTACGATAGATGTTCCAGTAATCAGCCATTTCCTAATTGTCGACCATGTAGCATTTAAAAGTTCGATATTACATCAAGCAAATCGTCGCTTTTTAGCAAACGAAAATCTAAAACTGAGTTCCTGATCAGTGATGCCAACCCGAAACGTTATAAAATCCCATCTCGAAAGGCAGAAATTCCCATTTTGCCATGGGATTTCCCACGCTATACTAATAAAATTTTGATAACTTAGAAAATATGAACAATGAAATTAGTGTATATCAGTTATTTTCTTTAATAGATGAGTGAATTATTCACAAATTCTGATCGCCTACGTTTATCAAACTGTTTATGAACATGTATTTTCCTTAATTGAAAGAGTCAGAATTAAAAATGCTGATGAAATTAAGTACATTTTGTTGTGAGTTTATTATTTCCTTCACGGTTTTGTGCGATAAGCTTCTATTAACAGTAATGAAACTAGATCAACTTCATTATCCAGTAATTTCGTATGGAACGATTTGAAAGTTGGATATTTCTCATATTTTCTTTCATTAATTCTGTTCTTTCTTTCATTGTTTTTCTCTCTCTCTCTCTTTCTTTTAATACCAATGTATGATACAACTAACGTTCCTTAATGTTTTTTTTTTTTTTTTAAATTCACAAGTCACTGCATAAACAATGTTAATACTGACATGCATTTTATAGTAATAAAATTTGACAATTAGCACTAATTTCAAGATTTACCTACTCCTCGCTCATAGACAATTTTGTTGGCGTCTGTAGAATATATATATGAAAAATCCTGCTATTTTTTTAAATGAAATTTCCTTTGATCTCATTGCGAGAAATCATGGAATTTTTTCTCCATGGGTTGGCATCACTGGTTCGTATAATCAGCGTCAGAGGTTCTACTCTGATATACCTCTGGCTAAAAAAATTATTTTTTCCTTTACAATATGTCGAGTGCATATTTAACTTTTAAAAAAGAAAGCACAAAAAAAGAAAGAGAACCTCTTTTATTACTGTTAGCTGTAACAAAGTGCTTTTTTTTTTCCCAATGCATATAGAATATTGTTTTGTTATATTTATCTTAATAATATTACACCAGCACCAATATTGGGGAGAGGACTTCGATTCTTATCCTTTCCATCTTAATGATTGCCATCATTTACGAGTAGTTAAATACTTAAATCTGGTATATAACCATATTTCCAGCGAATTGGAGTTTACGACTGACCCACACTCCACTACGACATGTCATTATAACTCTTGAACTTAAATTTAAAGAACAAAGTGTGATAATCGTGAAAAAAAGAAGAATAATCCTAGATTTTAACGGATTTCCACGTTTCATAGTCCCTACATGCAAAAAAAAAAAAAAAAAAAGTGCGTCCAATCGCCTAGAAACCATATCGTTTAATTGTAATGAAAATTTAAGAACAGAGTTTTAAAAATTACATGTACTCGTATATATTTTATAAAAGACGAAAAATTTTACTCTAATAAAGGAAAAGAAGACTGAATTTGCAAAACTCATTTTTGTATTATTATTTTGTGGCAATTTAAAAATGTGAATATTAGGTGATGGGAATCTAAATGTAACAAAAGAATTTTAGTCTCGGGCGATCACGTATCCTCTCTTGTTATTTACTACCATTAGGAGAAAAAACAAAGTGGACCTCAGGCTCCAGAATGATGCAATTTTTCTAATATAAAAGGTACACGAGAGGACAGTGGGGATGGAGGTTCACATTAAGACTCAAAACAAAAAACTCCCAATAATCGTAACTCGAAGAATGGGTGGACGACGGAGAACTGAACTCAAATCCTGTTTAATGTAAGTTGTATTTTTCATTCACAAAACGCTGTTATTTTGGTAACCCAAGTTTGGTTTCCTTGCGATAAAGTTAACCCTCAAAATTAATGGCTATCTCTTTTTATATGTAATCATTAAATTGATTTCTGTAATTACCTTGGCAAAGGGGAAAATAAAAACACTTGTCTTTTGTTTTAAATACCATCCAATAACTTATTAAGTTAATACCAGGTGGTAACACTCATCCTCTCAAAATCTAACCACTATATTACCGCATTATTTAAACAAAAACATATTTGGACCAAACTTTAAACATGGTTTTCACAAGGTTTTTTAAATGATTTTCACAACATGGAGTTTGGAATTGTCTGCATAACACCCAAAAATAACGATAATTTACTGGAGGGTGAAAATCGAAAATTGTGAGTTTTTCGAAAACGGCTCTAACGATTTTTTTAATGTTCCATACATGAATACTTCATTAACAACCGTGTAATATAGTGCAAGTCATCTAAAACAAAAAAATAAATCCAGGACGCTCGGAAGCAAATCCATTTTTTAAAGATATTTTTTTCAAAAATGACTCATGCGATTTTGTTCAAATTTCGATTCTCTCAAAAACGACTCAGGCAAATTTCATAAATATTCGTAAATAGTTCAATAATAATTCCCGCATCACTTGATTTAATTTAAAGTGGGAGCAAGAATGTGTAGTGCCGCAAATTCGCAAACTATTTTTTGCGAATAATTATTTCTTTTCTTTTTATTTTTTTTTAAAACTGCAACAGAATTCGTATTTCATTTACTTCTTTTAAAATACAAATTCGTGTTGAGTGTTCTTTTTTTTCCTAGCTGGAAACCAGACATCCTGTCTGCCTTCACCGAGTTCCCCCTTTCTGACCTGTAGGTCAACCGCAATTAAGATAAACATTCTCCCCTTCTGGTTCGATACAGAAGCTTAGTTTTTTTTTATATTGATGTAGTCTTTTAACAAGTTAGATTATTATTATTAGTGGTAGAATACTGTTAAGAAAACCCATATAGTTTGTGTATCTTTAAAATGTCATTTTTGCTTCTGAAAGAAGATTCTTTTCGTTCTTCAGAACATTAAATATATATGTGTGTCTTTGGTCGAAAACGAGTAAGATAAACTGTTGAAGGGTCTTGAGTTCATTATGTATAAAACCTTTCAAGTTTATTACTTGAAATCTTTTATGTTTAGTATATGTTTATAGTTTAAGATACTATTTGTACCATTCTCTGTAATATCTCGATGTAATCTCATTCTTCCAGAGAAAGGGGCTCACACACCTAAACTCAAGGACTACACATCACACGCACACGCATGCGCACACACAAAATCTTATCTTTTGCCTGGCTCCGCCCAAGGCACCTTGTACTAGCCAATCTAGATGTTAATGGCATGGCTCGTTCCAATAGTTAGTCGCTCCACCCCTCAGAGTGGAACTCTTCCGAGGTCATCTGCACCCGAAGTCGTGTGCAAAGCCAATAATCTTTCTTTTCAGGATACTGGTCCCCCTCGGGCTCCGCCCTAGGTACTTTTTAGATCTCCACGCATGCTCAACCTCTGACCTTACGGTCCTCGTGCAACGTTTGCTCACGTTACTATTTTGCACACAGACCGTAAATTGGTGCCGCTTGCACCTCCGACCGAGGCCCTTAAAAACGCATGTTTTGGCCTCTCTCGTCGGACAACGTCCCTCTCCTGAACCCCTCAGAGACGTGCAGACTACGAGGAGTACGCAATTCGTTAGGTACGTCTCAGTTCAGGAACTTATCACGAAGAAGTCTCTAGTTGTCCATCCCTCTGCCTTCCAACCTCTCTGCCTCTACGGAGGCCTGCCTACTCACTCTATTGGTTACCTACCTCACTACCTTGGTTTACCCAGTACTTGGCAATCTGTTTCTGAAAGCTCGATGGCTCAGCCAGGGTTCTCCCATAATTGCTGGTCGGCTTAGGAAACTGACGGTCAAAGTACTACCCTACCTAATCCTCACAGTAACTTGGCAATCTGTTTCTGAAAGCAAGACGGTTCAGCCAGGGTTCTCCCATAATTGCTGGTCTGCTTAGGAAACTGACGGCTAAAGTTACCTCCTTCCGAACTTGGCAATCTACTTCCGCAAGTTTCGCTTCAGCCCGGACTCGCTCCAGAAACTGCTGGCAAGCTTAGGAAGTTGACGGCTAAAGTTCTGTCGCACCCCTATTTGATGTGTGTTTTAACAGACTCTAAGTTTATTGCTTAGCTGGCCTAAAACGCACCGGTAATCAAATAGTGACTCCCTGTTTGATGTCTGTTCGCAGACCGGTAGATCAAACGGTAAACCCTTACACCTTCCTTGTTTGATGTCTGTTCGCAGACCGGTAGATCAAACGGTAACCTTAATTCCTTCTGGTAACCAACTTTGTTTGATGTCTGCCTAGCAGACCGGTAGATCAAACGGTAACCTTTACACCTACCCTGTTTGATGTCTGTTCGCAGACCGGTAGATCAAACGGTAACCTGTTCCTAACCTCTGGTAGCCTACCCTATTTGATGTCTGTTCGCAGACCGGTAGATCAAATAGTATACCTCTTACCTACCTACCCACTAGGACTGATTCGTGCCCTCCCAGTCTAGTGCAGTTTTGTTTTATTTGTGAAAAGTGCTACAGTTAGTTTGTTTTATTCAGTGACATTCAGTGAGTTATTTTTACTACCTATTGGAACGTCGCCACGTAAGTTAAACTCTCTTATATATAGACACAGTACTTACACTATCGCCCCGGCTCTGGTTCTTGTAATTTGCTTAGAGCCAATAAACTGCAGGCTTACTGCAAGGAACATATTTGTCGAGTTTTGTTTCAAGAGATATCCCAAAGGATTGTTTGGTTATAAAACCTTAATCAGGATAACGATTCCATTGTTTCCATTAGAAGATAAGTCTTGGCCACGGCCAACGCTACCGTGTAATACTAAGATTCTTCAGACTGTTTTGTTAGCTGAGTTCCTGTTTCCAGTATAACTTTACCGCTCGAGTTATAGTTGGTGTTTTGCAGAAACTTTGGTTGACTAAATAGAAGTATTTTGGGAAATTACAAAACTCTCTTGTGTGGGTGCCGGTCTACGCAAACGCATACCGCCGGCCCGCCACATAATTTGGTGTCAGCTTTGTGGGATATCTTGAACAATCTAGGATATCTTGAACAACTTAGGATATCTTGAACAACCTAGGATATCGTGAACTTTTTGCACAGCCTTAGGATATCAGGAATAATTGTGACATCGTAAACTTTGATACCAGTTTAAGTTATTTAAGTGAACTGTGTTTTGTGCATGTGCATTTTGCATGTGTGATATTTATTGTGTGCTGAAAGTTTTTCCATCTGTTTAACTTTCATTCCATCCTCCTTGGCGGAAGCGAAAAGGGGAAAAGGACGCTTTTGTTGTTTGACTGGCCATCAATCAGCAAAACATCCTGCTCACTGTATCGTGACGCCAAACGCACATTAGTGATTTCAGTTCATTAGTGTTTAAATAAGTGCAGTGCATTTTAGTGTTGAAATTAGGCATTTTAAAGCCCGAATAGGTGAATAAATCCCTCGTGATCAAACATACAGGTGATAAACTCATCGTGAATTTAGATTTAGTTAGGTTAAGTGAGAAATTCCTCTCAGAAACCATTATTGCTCAAACCTTCGAGTTTTCGCAAATCTAAGAGGTTCATTCATTTATTTAATTTGTTGTTTCTACGTTGAAACGTAATTTGAATTTTTAATCATGGCAGAAGCTGACGGAAGTAACGTACAGCCAGAATATGTTAAAGTTTCTCAAGCAATTCAGGTTATTGCAGAACCATTTACAGGAGATCGTTCTAAGTTGAGGCAATTTATTGATAGTTGTGAAATTGCTCAAGGGTTAGTTAACCCCCGTGACAAACCTGTATTATTGAAGTTTATTAAGTCGAAAATTTTAGGAGAACCTAGAAATCGTATTTTAGTTAGATTGAACGTAGATACTTGGGAAGCAGTTAAGACAATTTTAGAAGAGAATTATGCTACACATAGATCTATTGATTATTATGCTTGTTTATTGTTTTCTGCCAGGCAAGGCAAAAATGAGGGTATTAGCTCATGGGCTAGCAAGTTAGATACAATTCGAGCTGATCTGAAAGCTGCTGCTTCGAAAATATGTCGTGAAACTGAAAGAGCTGGTGCTCATTCACTTATTGATCATTTGACAAAAGCATCTTTTGTCCAGGGAATTAGCGATCCCCGCATTCAAACAGTAATTCGTGGTAAAAGTACAGAAGATGATAGTTTCGCTCAATTAGTAGATTTCGCTCTAGTTGAAGAATCGCACATATTGTCTCAGAGACGAAAGCCATTAGATTCTAAGAATGAAGATAGGGCAAATTCTTCAAATCATAACCATAAGTCAGAGAAGAAAGGAAATAGGAAATTTTCCGAGAAAAAGCATTCTGAAAGTAAATCTAGAGATTCTCATAACTCTTCTCATTCCCGTAAGGATAGAAGAAATTTTAGGAAAAAGGTTCATTGTTTAGAAGATTGTGATCATTCAGTAGACTCGCATGAAGAACCGCATGATAAACATTGTAGTGAAAATAGTGACAAATTAGAGGATTCCAATTCTTGTTGTGCTTTACGTTGTACACACTCATATCATTGTCGTGAAAAGCGTACCCATACTTGTGCTAAGAAACGTATCCATGTTTGTACCCGAAAGAACACAAGTTCTCCGCGTTGTTCTCATCACCGGCAAACGCGCAGTCCTTCTCCGCGTAGTTCTCGTTGCCGCAAAACGCGAAGCCGTTCCCCGCGTCGCATTCAGTGTCGCCCAGCGCGAGATCCTTCTCCGCGCCGTCCTCAATGTCATCGCCCAGCGTGTACTCATTCTCCGCGTCGCACTCAGCGTCGCCGATCGCATAGTCATTCTCCGCATCGCACTCAGCAACGTCCAGCGCGTAGTCCTTCGCCGCGTCGCCCAGTGTATGTGTGTCCTCAGCGCCGTACACCGCGCAAACCTTCTCCGCGACCAAACCCGAATAATGTCTCACCGCGTCGTCATCCCGCCTTTGACACGCATGATTGTGAATTGAAAGAGAAATGCCGTGCTGACCACAGCACCAAGCCAAAATCTTGTAGCAAGAATAAGTCTTTATGCTGTTTATCGAGACACAACTCCTCCAGAGTTAAATTAGAGAAACGTGTTGATAGTAATAGAAATCAGAATGATAATGTTAAGAAGATTTTCCTTTGTTCCACTGAACAAACGAGTGATAATTGTACGAAGGTGTCCCCACCTCAGAAACCTGATCGAAATTCTGTTAAGTCTGATACAATTGGACGTTACGCCCAATTATGCGAATGTTCCACTAAGAGTATAATCGATGAAAAGGGTAAAATTAAAGTACGAATGATGGATTTAAATAAGAATTACGACATGTTATTAGATTCAGGCTCAGATCTATCGCTTATTAAGTATAGCCATTTACGTGAGTCAATGTTGAGAAAGATACATAGATGTGACTCCACTCCAGTGCATGGATTCAATAATTTTCATGCCCATACTTTAGGTACATTAGATCTTAGATTAGAAATAGGCAAGAACAGAGTGACTCATACTTTTCATGTAATGCGTAGTGATTTATTACCTCCTAATGTAGCCGGTATAATAGGCAGAGATTTTCTTCTTGAACATCATTGTGTAATTTCGTATGACGGACAAGCTGAATTGAAAATTGATGTAGGAACTAAAGTAAAGATCCGAGCACGTACTGAAAAGCTAATTGAAGTTAAGACTGAAAATAATGGGATAGGATTTTTGTCCAAACGTACTTTGGCAGACGGTGTATTCCTGCCAGACGCTATAGTTAAAGCATCCGATAACAAATGTATAACTAGCATTTTGAATTTGACTGAAAATGAGGTAGACGTACAAATTCCTCCAATCTCTTTAGATTTTGAACCACTTCTTGATATGACAAAATCTCATAGTGTTTATGCATTGAGCAAATCTGACAATGCAAGTCAAACTAAAGGATTAAAATCGCGTTTAGAAGTACTTAGGCAGAACTTGCGATTAGACCATTTGAATCCAGAAGAGAAAGCGTTAATACTGTCGCATTGTGAAGAATATCATGATTTATTTTATTTAGAGGGAGACAAACTCTCCTATACTGATGTGATTGAACATAGCATCCCCATTCATCCCGACAAACGAGGTACAGTCGTGACTCAGAAACCGTACCGTATTCCCGAGGTACATAAGGCAGAAGTACAAAATCAAATCGACAAGATGTTAGATGAAGGTATAATTTCCCCAAGCAAGAGTCCTTGGAATTTTCCAATATTAATAGTGCCGAAAAAGATGGACGCATCAGGCAAACCTAAGATTCGTATATGTTTAGATTTTCGTAGGCTTAATCAGATTACTATTGGAGATAGCTTTCCTTTACCGAATATTACAGAAATACTAGATCAGTTAGGGCAATCGAAATACTTTACGACCTTGGATTTAGCCAGTTCGTACCAGCAGATTAGAATTAAACCTGAAGACCGTAGTAAGACCGCCTTCAGTACACCATATGGTCATTACGAGTATAATCGCATGAGCTTTGGATTATGCGGTGCCCCCGCAACATTTCAGAGAATGATGAATATTGTTCTATCCGGATTACAAGGATTAAAGTGTTTTTCGTATTTAGACGATTGTTGTATCTATAGTAGAGACTTAAAGGACCATATGTCAAGATTGAAACTTGTATTTGATAGGTTTCGAACCTACAACCTCAAACTTCAGCCTGATAAGTGCGAATTTCTTGGAAAAGAAGTAACATATTTAGGACATCAAATAACAGATCAAGGTCTGAAGCCAGACCCTCGCTTAATTGAGAAAGTGTTACATTTTCCGCATCCGAAAAATGTCAAACTTCCAATGGTTTTGACCACCACTCCCGAAGTAGTATTTGAGAAATGTGCTTTAGATCTTGTAGGGCCGTTTCCTGAGAGTTCTCTCGGAAACAAATACATTTTAACATGCCAAGATGAATTATCGAAATATTTAGTGACCATTCCCCTACAGCAACAAGATGCAGAAACCGTAGCTGAAGCCTTTGTGACGAAATTTGTTTGTGTTTTCGGTATACCTCAAACCATTTTAACCGATCAAGGTACTAATTTTATGAGCGATACCTTTAAGAAAATGTGTCGCATGTTCCAGATTAGGAAACTACATACTAGTGCATTCCACCCTCAAGCTAACTTCGTTGAAAGAGTTCATAGATCTCTTGCTGAGTATCTGAGGCATTATGTGTCTGAAAACCAACTGGACTGGGACGTCTGGTTGCCATACGCTGCTTTTGCTTACAATACAACTCCACATTCAGTAACTAACTATACTCCACACGAGTTGATGTTTGGCCGGATGGCTAACATCCCTGGTATATTACAGAAACAAACTACCGACATTAATTACGCGTATGATGATTACATCAAAACCCTAAAGCAGAAGCTTCAGAACAGTTATGAGTTAGCTAGATCAAAACTGAAACACTCTAAGGTTAAAAACAAAGAACAATATGACAAGACCACCTCTCATAAAGAACAATTGTTTAAAGTAGGCGATCAAGTGTTACTTAAAGATGAATCTGTTAGAAGAGGACGATCCAAGAAATTGGGTTCACAGTGGATCGGTCCATACAAAGTAGTTAAAGTTAAAGGTGTTAATTGTACTATTGCTAATCGAAGAAAAACATTTGTAGTTCATGCTAATAGGTTAAAGTTATATTATTAGTAGATACTATTAGTAGGTAATGTAGTTTCCATTTTTGTTCGCAGCCATCATGAGACATCCTCTCTCCTTGTCTGCTTGCTTGATTATATATATATATATATAAACTTTTGGTTATATGTTCTGGGTATTCTCATCTAAAACTTTAATTAAGTGTAATCACCCGAAAACTTTACAAGGTTGAGCAAATTTAAAATACATACATGGTGAAAAACCAAAGAGGAATATTTAATTAACTTCATAAATTTAATTTGGTTGTTTGAAATCTAAAAATTCTCATTTTGTATTTCAGATGTTAATTATCAATGACTCTTATTTAATTGTTTACGATAATTAAATCAGATGTCATTTCATGTGTTAATTATTATCAAATAGTCTTTTGAAAACTATTCATGACACTGTGTTGTCTATTAAACGTAGTCAATACTTGTAGTCAGACATTTATGAATTTGCATGTCATACATTAATAAAGACATCTAGATCAATTGTTTTTTTTTATCAATCAGAAAATTCTTGGTTATGTTATTAGTTTACCTTTGACTGATGGTTTAAGATTTAATATGTATAAATTAATTCCAGCAGATTGTAACAAACGTATAGTAGAATTAAGAAATATTTTATGGATTTCATTAGATAATAATGAATGGCTATTTGCTTCGCCATTTTCCAGAAAAATTAACAATAGTTTGTGGAAATGATATGTCGAAAACTGTTTTGATTCATAAAACTGGAAAATTAACTTTAGATAAAAACTGTAAAGCTTATGGTCCAAATTCCTTAATCAGTTCTCAGGAAATATATGTAAGTAACAGTACAAGTAAAGATTTGCTTCCACTACTAAATGATAGCATTGATTGTTGTATATTCTCAAACTCAAAGATCAATATTAAGAATATGGAATTTACTTTGCCGTTAAATCATATCATACACAAAGTTACAGATTTACAATATGCCAGCCATCGTGTTGAGGATGTTGAAAAATTAATTAATGAACAAGAATGGCAGATAAGACAAAGTAATCATGTATTTTCTTATTCTATTTTGACTTATATAATCATGTTTACTATTCTGATATTTCTTTGTGTGTATTGTAGTTTTAAGTTTAATTGTTGTAGACATAGAAATAAATGGTGTAATTCAGACTGTATCAGAACCATATGTTTTAAGCCAACAATCATTGCAGGTGTACAATCAAATAGTCCAGCTCTTAATGCCACTTATCGAGCTGCTTCTGGTGAAATAACTTTTAACGAGGAATCACAAGATGATTCACCTCATCTCAATCAAAGAGTTACTAGGTCTAGGAACTATCGTTAAAATTTAATTTTGGAATTTTTTTTTTTACTTTGATTGTAGTTAGTACGAAAAATTTTTGCCTTACAGTTAAAATTTTTCTTTCCCTAGGAGGAAGGACTGTAGTGCCGCAAATTCGCAAACTATTTTTTGCGAATAATTATTTCTTTTCTTTTTATTTTTTTTTAAAACTGCAACAGAATTCGTATTTCATTTACTTCTTTTAAAATACAAATTCGTGTTGAGTGTTCTTTTTTTTCCTAGCTGGAAACCAGACATCCTGTCTGCCTTCACCGAGTTCCCCCTTTCTGACCTGTAGGTCAACCGCAATTAAGATAAACATTCTCCCCTTCTGGTTCGATACAGAAGCTTAGTTTTTTTTTATATTGATGTAGTCTTTTAACAAGTTAGATTATTATTATTAGTGGTAGAATACTGTTAAGAAAACCCATATAGTTTGTGTATCTTTAAAATGTCATTTTTGCTTCTGAAAGAAGATTCTTTTCGTTCTTCAGAACATTAAATATATATGTGTGTCTTTGGTCGAAAACGAGTAAGATAAACTGTTGAAGGGTCTTGAGTTCATTATGTATAAAACCTTTCAAGTTTATTACTTGAAATCTTTTATGTTTAGTATATGTTTATAGTTTAAGATACTATTTGTACCATTCTCTGTAATATCTCGATGTAATCTCATTCTTCCAGAGAAAGGGGCTCACACACCTAAACTCAAGGACTACACATCACACGCACACGCATGCGCACACACAAAATCTTATCTTTTGCCTGGCTCCGCCCAAGGCACCTTGTACTAGCCAATCTAGATGTTAATGGCATGGCTCGTTCCAATAGTTAGTCGCTCCACCCCTCAGAGTGGAACTCTTCCGAGGTCATCTGCACCCGAAGTCGTGTGCAAAGCCAATAATCTTTCTTTTCAGGATACTGGTCCCCCTCGGGCTCCGCCCTAGGTACTTTTTAGATCTCCACGCATGCTCAACCTCTGACCTTACGGTCCTCGTGCAACGTTTGCTCACGTTACTATTTTGCACACAGACCGTAAATTGGTGCCGCTTGCACCTCCGACCGAGGCCCTTAAAAACGCATGTTTTGGCCTCTCTCGTCGGACAACGTCCCTCTCCTGAACCCCTCAGAGACGTGCAGACTACGAGGAGTACGCAATTCGTTAGGTACGTCTCAGTTCAGGAACTTATCACGAAGAAGTCTCTAGTTGTCCATCCCTCTGCCTTCCAACCTCTCTGCCTCTACGGAGGCCTGCCTACTCACTCTATTGGTTACCTACCTCACTACCTTGGTTTACCCAGTACTTGGCAATCTGTTTCTGAAAGCTCGATGGCTCAGCCAGGGTTCTCCCATAATTGCTGGTCGGCTTAGGAAACTGACGGTCAAAGTACTACCCTACCTAATCCTCACAGTAACTTGGCAATCTGTTTCTGAAAGCAAGACGGTTCAGCCAGGGTTCTCCCATAATTGCTGGTCTGCTTAGGAAACTGACGGCTAAAGTTACCTCCTTCCGAACTTGGCAATCTACTTCCGCAAGTTTCGCTTCAGCCCGGACTCGCTCCAGAAACTGCTGGCAAGCTTAGGAAGTTGACGGCTAAAGTTCTGTCGCACCCCTATTTGATGTGTGTTTTAACAGACTCTAAGTTTATTGCTTAGCTGGCCTAAAACGCACCGGTAATCAAATAGTGACTCCCTGTTTGATGTCTGTTCGCAGACCGGTAGATCAAACGGTAAACCCTTACACCTTCCTTGTTTGATGTCTGTTCGCAGACCGGTAGATCAAACGGTAACCTTAATTCCTTCTGGTAACCAACTTTGTTTGATGTCTGCCTAGCAGACCGGTAGATCAAACGGTAACCTTTACACCTACCCTGTTTGATGTCTGTTCGCAGACCGGTAGATCAAACGGTAACCTGTTCCTAACCTCTGGTAGCCTACCCTATTTGATGTCTGTTCGCAGACCGGTAGATCAAATAGTATACCTCTTACCTACCTACCCACTAGGACTGATTCGTGCCCTCCCAGTCTAGTGCAGTTTTGTTTTATTTGTGAAAAGTGCTACAGTTAGTTTGTTTTATTCAGTGACATTCAGTGAGTTATTTTTACTACCTATTGGAACGTCGCCACGTAAGTTAAACTCTCTTATATATAGACACAGTACTTACACTATCGCCCCGGCTCTGGTTCTTGTAATTTGCTTAGAGCCAATAAACTGCAGGCTTACTGCAAGGAACATATTTGTCGAGTTTTGTTTCAAGAGATATCCCAAAGGATTGTTTGGTTATAAAACCTTAATCAGGATAACGATTCCATTGTTTCCATTAGAAGATAAGTCTTGGCCACGGCCAACGCTACCGTGTAATACTAAGATTCTTCAGACTGTTTTGTTAGCTGAGTTCCTGTTTCCAGTATAACTTTACCGCTCGAGTTATAGTTGGTGTTTTGCAGAAACTTTGGTTGACTAAATAGAAGTATTTTGGGAAATTACAAAACTCTCTTGTGTGGGTGCCGGTCTACGCAAACGCATACCGCCGGCCCGCCACAAATGTTTAGTGCGGTAGCTCGTGTCTTTTCTTTCTTACTGTATACAAAGATACAAAGTTAAGGTTCTTCGCTACAGCGAAATTAAACTACAACTAATTTTAGAATTTTTCTGTAATATCTTCAAAACAAATAAAAATATTCAAAAAGCAGAAACGCAGTGAACTAGACAATATGATTTTGCATCTGATACCTTTACCACAATTCACCTATCTGCTTTTGGTATGCCGCTATTTACAGAATCCGCAAAATATGCTAAATCTATTTACAGCTGCAAATCGAAAGCAATTAGATGAGTTGTGATAACGGTATCACACGCAAAATTGTATTGCCTAGTTCACTACGTTTTTGCTTTTTGAATATATATATATATATATATATATATATATATTATCTGTTTTGAAGATATTACAGAAAAACTCTAAAATTAGCGGTAGTTTAATTTCGCTGTAGTGAAGACGTGTTTTGCATCCTGCTTTCATTTATAATACATCACAAAACGATTACCATCTATATACTAGGGCAACAGTTTCTCGCTGATTTTCTAAGAACAGTTTGTGCGTCACATATCAAGAAGAAGCGTCATTAGCTAGTTTGTTAGTAGCACATAATCAATCTGTACTCAGAACGACAGAAACTTTTATTTTACTATACGGTTCTAATTTGTGAAAGGCATCTGTGGAATCGTTTCTTATGTGGGCATCAAACAATCATTAAGAATTGCATACAGTAGAGTACCGATTATCCACACTAATTGGGACCGAACTCGATTCGGATAATCGGTAACTAGAGCAAAAAAAGGCTTTAAACAACGCTATTGTGCGGAATACTGTAGTAAAGTACGTACGTACTGTAGATCAATAAAATGATGGTATGAAAAAAGCGAGGAAACTAGAGACCCTAAAAAAAAAAAAAAAAAAAACACGCGCCCAGTGTTATATTCACCATAAAACTCACTTGGCGTGAACTAGGATCGAAGCGTGAACTAGGAACCCCACACCAGAGGTGAATACTCTGCCACTCAGCCACCACGACCCCGAGAATAAATGAAATGGTGAAATGAAGAAAGTGTGAGGAAACGGAAGACCTCCGAGGAAGCCCTTGCATAGAAAGTTTGTCCACCAAGAAACCGCTTTGGCGCGAGCTGGGATCGAACCAGAGATCCCACGCACGAGAGATAAACGAGGTCTACCAGTGAGCCACCGCGCGCCCCCTTCAACCGATGTATTATTATATTGAAAACAATAACTGTGATATATTGGCCACGTTTTCCAAGCTTTGGACCATTCTACGACGGCCCCGAATAGTGTTCAAAGAAATCAATTCTGAAGGCAAAACCAATCCCAGATGTGGACAAATGTGTACAATGTACTGTACATGTATGACATTGACATTTGAAATGAATGACCCTCCACATTCTAACAACTCCCTGCAGAACATATGACAAGACGTAGTACTTTCTCCCCTGTCCAGTAGGGCATATGTTAACACTCCCCAATATTTCTCTCTGTGCTATTGTAGTCTTCTCTCTCTGCGAATCTGAGAGATTTAAATTACAAAAATAACATTGACACAGATGAATAAATGTGGACTCTCAGTTCTTGGAAACACATCTGGAGTTTAGCGAATGCAACGTTAAGTTTACAAGTAGAGGGAGGAGGCAGAGAGAGAGAGAGAGAGAGAGAGAGAGAAACAGTCAACGTAATGGCGGAAAACATTCGCATTTGTTGCTTTGGTGACGGATCTAGTCCGGCGCAGGATGGCCTAGACCCTCTCTAGTTTTTTGAATGACAAAAATAATTTACGCTATTATTTATATATTTCTGAAAGTTTATAGCAAAGGCATAGTGTACAGGGCCGTGCCGTGGGGGGGCGCGAGCGGGGCGACGAAGCAAGGGGGCGAAAATTTCGAGAGAAAAAAGGAAAAAGATAGAAAAATTGCTTGGAATATATGTATGGGAGCGCCGTCGTATACTCTCGTCCCGGGCGCTGATTTTTCACGGCACGGCCCTGGCCGTGACGTAACTAGGGGCAAACCCCGGGTACCGGATGAGAAGGCGCAAAATTGGGCAAATATTTGGGGAGCGTTTTGGTTTAGTTGGTCAGTTTGGCGCTAAAGCTAGTTCTTGCCCCGGGCGAAAACCAGCGTAGTGCGTCGCTGAGTGTACCTATCATAGTCTGGGTTCTGGCTACCCCCCTCCCCTCTCCGCTTCCAAGTTTTTGCCTTGTAGATCCGCCATTTTAGTACTGGAATCGTTACTCGCTTGTTTGGCAGTTGATTTGACAATATATAAAGTTTATGCTTAATTTATTACAATATCATCGTGGATTTTCGTTTCAAACTCGGTTTTACAACAGGGTAACTTAAAAATCATAGCATTTGATACCTTCTGAGGTGCATAATTATCTCATGTAGTAAACTGGTTTCTAATTTGTTCAAAGTAGTATTTGCGTTATTGTTAGGCTATGTGTATCACAATTAGAAGATAGAAACAATTTTACAGTTAGAAGTGTAATTTCTATATATACTGTACACAAATAAATAAGCAATCTCTTCCAACAGAACAAGACTAGAAATTATTATTGGCAACGAACAACATATCTTTAGCGCCATAAAATTGTTTTTCTCTTTCTCGAAAACGACACATGGGAATTTACCTTACGCATGCCATTTTATTCATCTCAACGTTTTCGATCGACTGATATATATGTCTCATCTCTACACAATAATATAATTTTGGGCTGTACACAGGACTATACTATCTTCATTTTGGGCTATACAATATCATTTAGGGCTGTGTCCAGGGCTATACAATCATCGTTTTGGGCTACATTTAGGGTTATATAATCATCACTTTGGGCTACCCTCAGGACTATACAATTATCATTTTGGGCTATACTCAGGACAATATAATAATCATTCTGGGCTATACAATCATCATTTTGGACTGTACCCAATGCTATTCAATAACCATTGAGATTTTGAGTATCCAGGGCTATACAATGATCATACTCAAGGTTATACAATCATCATTTTGGGCTATATCTAGGGCTATACGATCATTATTTTAGACTATACAATCATTTTAGGCTTTACTCAGGGTTATATAATCATCATTTTGGGCTATACTCAGGGCTATATAATAATTTGGGCTATATTCAGGGCTATACAATCACGATTTTGAGCTATATTTAAAACTATACAATAACCATTTTGAGTTATACCTAGGGCTAAATAATCATCATTTTGGGCTATATTCAGGGCTATACAATCATCACTTTGGGCTATACCCAAAGCTATAAAATAACCATTTTGAGCTATACCTAGGGCCTATATAATCATCATTTTGGTCTACACTTAGGGCTATACTTATTTTAGGTTATATCCATGGCTATACAATCATCATTTTAGGCTCTATCCAGGACTATACAATCATCATTTTGGGCTGTAGCCTACAATCATTATTTTAGGCTATAGCCAGGGATATTGAGAGAGTGACATATGAATTGATCGCCGAGCGGATATATTATGTCATTCATACATGTCTCTTTAGATATCCAGAAAAATTATACAAAAATTTCAGCAAAATTTATTTATTGTCGTTATTAAATAGTTTCTGTGGGGCACCATAAAAAAGAGGACACACTGGGTATTTGCCTTCCCACTTGTTTTCCTTCTTTAGATCAAATAAATAAATTTTAAACAGTGCAGAAACACGCGTTTTATTATTTAAAATGAAAAGTATATTATATATATATATATATATATATATATATATATATATATATATATATATATATATATATATATATATATATGCTACATTACAATGTATTAATTTCTCCATAACGTCGTTTTAGTGGCCCCGCGTGGCGTAGTCTCTAACTCCCTCGCCTTTGGTGCGAGCGGTCCCCAGTTCAATTCCTGGTGGGAACACTCGTTCGAAAAACTGCAACAGCTTTTTCAGGCCAGCCATCTTGAGTGAGTGAGTTTTTACCTGGGTTTCCCTCATTCACACCAGGCAAATGCCGGGATGGTACCCAACATATAAGTCCCAGGTCGGTTCCTTCCTTGTCTTGATCGCCGAGGGATGTCATAACAGACGTACGCAGGGGGGCCCGGGTCCCCCTGAAATTTCGACTTTTGTGTAAATTTTGCCTAATTTTAGGGGCAATTTTAGGAATTTAATATAAAATACCCTAATATTGAGTTTGACCCCTCCCGAAATAAATTCCTGCGTACGCTACTGGATGTCATCCCTCGTATATGTGACAGGCTAAATGGTTTTAGATGCAGATAGTCCAGAAATCTAATTCCAATTCAATAACGTTGTTTCAATGTAGTCTTCTTGTTTCAAAGTAGGCTTTTCATCCCAAATTCCTTTCCTTTCCCAGGCCCGTGACAGAATAAGACTGCTCCAAATTGCTCTATGATAACTACTATAGCTATTGAAATTATCCGAATATTTCGATATCCGAATAGTTGTTATTCGAAAATACGAGTGCTTATTTTTAATACTCGAACAATTATTCGTTATTCTTTAAATAACGAATTTTGTTGGAATATCATAACGTCTCTGATTTTAAGGGAAGAGTATTTGAACTCATATGACCAATTCTACATGTATAGCTACAGGAATAGAAAAAAATGTCTAATACATTTTTACTTAACCCGATTTAAATACAGGAATTCCTTGTTGCGTTTGTTACCATTGACATGAGTGCGATGCCCAATATAGCAGCTATATGTATATAAATTGCACACATGCTGAAAGACCACTACACAGGATGTGATAGAGATATTAAGACCGCTTTCCCGTCAGCTGATACTCAGATAACGTCATTTCCGCTTTAGTTCTTTAGTAAATTAACACATAAATACAAGAAACCCCATTCAGGGAATTAAAACTCGAACAACGGTAGGTGAACGAGCAAACATGCCGGAGTGACATGGTTCACGGGCGTCATTTGAGGAGGGCAGGAAGCAAGGAATTACCCCCTGAGTTTGAGAAATACGTATTTTATCCCTTGTACAGTATATTAATATATTCATAAAAAGTGTAAAATTCTTATACAATATAAGTGAATAATCTTTCTTCCATCTAGCAAAACGTGAAGTGATGCTGCTAATATAAGCATTTAGGACATTGTCTGATTCGGAAAAGAGGAGAGACAACAGTAGTTCAGTAGTAAAGCGCTTACTTCTGATACATGGGGTCCATAGTTCGATTCCCATCCAAGTAAGTTGGTAGTGGACGACATCTTTTCGTGGATTTTGCCAGGGTAGTTACTCCTGTTTCTCCCCACTTTCTCATTCCACCAATTCCTTAATCATCATTCATTTGGTTTAACCATCGTATCCCTTAGCCTACCGGGCATAATCTTGGGACGTTAAACTCGGATGAAGATTTCACTTCATTTCATATTTTCCTCCAGAAACGGATAAACATTACTTTTTTGCTGTCAAAGTTACCTGTGATTTTTTGATAAATACAAAAATTGACAATGAAGGTTTGATTTTTGTCAATTCGAAATTTTGTCATGTAGTTGATTATGCCTGTAAGCCAAAGGCGCCGATCTCTCTGTAAATTTTGAGGGACCCATCCAGATGCAGAAGGCATATATGAGGATTTTAAGACAAATTGAATTCAAATTATACCAAATACTGTATAGTCATAAATACAATCCGAGGGGGCCCACATGAGCTTTGGGGTGGCCCGGGCCCCCTCGCACTCCCCTTAGGATCGGCGCCCTTGCTGTAAGCTAAAGAAAACAGATAATTCACTCAAAGGAATGATTATAAGAGAAAATGGGACACAGCTCAGGGGCAACGTTCAGCAAGCTCAAAAAAACCTGGGACGCTTCGTACCAAAGTTGAATCTCTACGACTGAATTTCTGTGCTCCTCTCCCCCTCGCACTTTCCTCCTTTTAAAGTTCAGTCGTGAAAACTACGAGTCCAAATTTCAGACAAATCCTTGAAGCTTCAATTCGACTCGACAGATGTCTTGCTTATTCCTTTCATGTCTGATTCTTCCGGTTCAACATGAAAGCTATTATAATTAATGCTTGTACGACATAATGTGTCCCTTAGACAACACATCAAGAAACCAGACCACCAGCAATGGAATACTAAAATTGTCAAGGGCTCACCCCCAATACACAAGCTTGGACACTGTTTCAGAGGGTAAATTTATACAGGGGATTTCAAAACAACACCGACAACGTTTGAGAGATGATTCCTGACACCAAAATAAGACAAAAAGTATAGACAAACCTGAGTGCACAAATGCTTCCTTATATAAGAGTTCGGAGTTATAGGCTGCCGAAAACACGAAAAAATTTACTTTAAATATCTACAGCTCCAAAACTACTGGGACCTACCGTAATCGGGTCAAGATTTCACTTAGTAATTAATATGTGCGCTATCCAAAAATACATGTTTCAGAATCTTAAAGTACTCACACAATAATTTTTATGGAAGTTTGTCTAGGGGCATATAATTTGAAGTACTCGCCAACTACCTCTATAAAACTTATTCTGAAACATGCCTTATTCTGTGCCCTTAGGATTCTGAAACATGGATAAGGGCACATACTAGTTCCTAATCAAAATCTTGATCCGACTGCGGTAGGTCCCATAGTATTGGAGCTATGGACCTTTAGAATTCATTTTTCATGTTTTCGGCAGCCTATAACTCCGAAAGGAAGCATTTGTGCACTTAGGTTGGTCTATACTTTTTGTCTTATCTTGGTATCATGAATCTCCTCCTAAACGTTGTCGGTGTTATTTTGAAACACCCTGTATACAATGAGAAGTAGGCCTATCCACCAATAAACAAATAATATTGATAAAATCAGGGCGCAGGATTGAATCGTGTTGCCACGTTTGGCCTAATCCTCGTTTCGCCTAACCAATTATCTGACACTTTTATGACAGATAAATGATAAGATTTGTGTCCGCCATTTTAGGCGAAAAAAGGATCCTCGTTTGGCCTAATCCTCGTTACGCCTAAAATGGGGGACAATAAGAAAAAATCGTGGAAATTCAACTAGAGGGAAATTATATAAGAGAAAATTCCCTAGTATATAAAGAATTAATAAATGCAAAATATATAGATTAATATTATATTAACTATTTTCGAGGAGTTAGAATTACCAAAACTCCTTTATGTATGTACTAGGACCATGGATATATACGAATATATATGAATAGGTGAATAGCAAAACCCGTTAAATTCACATTTTAAAATTTGTGACAAATCGAGAAAAACTGTTTAAACACGTCATAATTGTAAAATAACATTAGAAACTAGAGAACATTAAAAAATTAAGAATAATGTAAGTGTTGGTCTGACGAAAGCTGTATAATCACACTAGTCTGTGAATTGCGTTATTGAAGAAAATAGTTTGGATTTAACAGGTTTTGCGTATGTAAATGGAAATAATAGCTTTTGCATCTGGACGAGCGGCCATTTTTGTTGAGGCTCAAGATACAAAACCTATCAAAAAGAAAGGGAGTCAGAGTCAGAAAACAGTATTAGGCCTACTAAAATATTGGGGGAATGTATTATCAACTATACATTGCACAAGATTGGCACAAATGAGTATGGATACATAAGTGCTACATTAATTTTGTTCTAAATTGAAAACAATGGATCCAAATGTGCAAAAAATTGAATTATGTAACCTCCTCTCCATCATCATCTACTAAATGGAAATCCATATCGTCGTCGTCTTCTGGTACATCACCATTTTCTCGGTTTTCTATTCCTCAAAATCCTCTTTGTAAAACGTGAGCTTTGAGCTGCTTTCAATCGTCAAACCCTTCGTAACTACAAGCGGGGTTAATTATACCTATCAGTATACATTTCTAAACTGAATGACTATATTCTGGAAGAGTTTGTAACCTTTACGGACTAACGTAGGGTGAATATTAATTTGCCAATTATCCCAATATATGAATTTGAAATATAGCAAAGCAGAATGTGCAAATGTTGAGTTTGAACAAAACAGTGGCAGAAAGAGAATCAGAAATGGTAAATAAGTGGCAAAATTTTTTAACATATTGTACCAGAAGCATGCTATAATTTTGAATGATAATTGACACGAGACATCTTAAGAAAGAGGTTCTGTTGAAGCTGAAGAGACCGTTTAGAGAAGAACCTAATCCAACAATGTTCTGTTCAGAGTAAAGAGTTACCCTAAAATACAAAACAAACGACTTTTAACCATAGGTAGTCTTGTCACCTTGTCTTTTTGGCTACATTTCGTTTCCAGTTTTTCATGTGTCTTGTACGTTTTCTGGACAATTTTGGTGTTGTCTAATAACAAAATTATGATCATCGCTGCTTAGAGTATCGTTTTCTTTCAATTTTGCGTGCATTTATCTAGTAATTATTAAAGAAAAGCAAATAAGCACAGAAAAGTTTCACGAACAATTAGGTTAAGACGTATAGTGTCTCCATTTTCAGTCCAGGGTACGAGGTGGCTCAGTAGTAGAGCGTTCACCTCCGGTGCTTGGGGTCCCTGGTTCGATCCCAGCTCGCGCCATGTGGATTTTGTGGTGGACAAACACCGTGCTCGTGGGTTTTCTCGGGGTTCTCCCGTTTCCTCCCACTTTCTTCATATCTCATCATCACTGTCTCCTTTCGCCTAACCGGCATATCCGTGGGACGTAAAACTAAAGATTTCACTTTTTTTTAATTTTCAGTCCAAAAATAAAAAAAATAATGAAAGCGCACACTTCAAATCAGGGCCTAAAATTCAACGAAATCACAGCTCCACACTGGTAAAAATTTTATATAGTATAGAAAAACTAGTTTAGTCAGCATTTGTTTAGACATATAATCAGTGTTATGTCCAGTACATCATGTTTACCTGCGACCAATAATAATAATAATAATAATAATAATAATAATAATAATAATAATAATAATAATTATTATTATTATTATTATTATTATTATTATTATTATTATTATTATTATTATTATTATTATTGTTGTTATTATTATTATTATTATTATTATTATTATTATTATTATTATTATTATTATTATTATTATTTAGGAAAATTTTGGCATCCAGAGCAAACAAAATTAAAGGCACATTAGGATACATATTTAATTGTATTGTATTAAACCATAAAATACTGGAAAAAAAACCGGTAAGAAAAATAGTCACACTGGAAGAAAAAAGTCACTTTTTCTTACATAAGAATTTCACTGTCATTTTTCCGTGATCATCACGCTGCCTTAGTCTGTTTTCTGCCGAGGCAAATACACCAACCTACCAACTTCAAAACGCCTTTCCTTTCTGGCCATCCATTTCATAATAGCAGAGGTTGGGCTAAAATCTTCCAACGGACCCATATTTATATTAACGTGAAGGTAATTTTTCACAGTAGTGGGAGCTAAAGACAGTCTGTTATCTGTTTTCAATATGTTGTAGTCACTTATAAATCTTTCAACATCGGAAGAAGATGGTTTCGAAGCAACAATTAGGGCTAGACTTGTTGACAGAGCATGAAATGACTGATTTCCACAGATTTTCATGAGAAGGCTTTTAGCGTCCAGACCTTTCAACATACTGCACGATGATGCCTCTCTATATTGCATTGCAAACTGCAAAAGATCTGTATCAGGACAAATAACGTTGTGGCATTCTCTTAGGGCATCATCAGTTACATACTCTTGCAAAACACGCAAAGGCTCCAAAGCAACAATACTGTCTTCATACATCAAACGCTGACTAATAAAGTTAATTATGGAATCCAGGACTTCGTAGTGTACTACAGTAAAATCTCTTTTCTCACTGACATATTTGTTATGGGATTTGTTGCGACGTGTGTTACAATGAAGTTGAATACCATGTAATGAGCACTGTATTTCTCCGTTGACGTTCTCTTGCATACGTTCTTTTAAAACGTTTCTTCCTACCCGCCTAACAGAGGTTTCTCTTTCATACTCTCCAATTGTGCTACAGTTCTATTTTTATTTGTTATTATGTCCAAAAGAAGCATTTCATCACTCTCAAACTTCTGCTAGCAGTTCTTGAAAACATATAGAGCGTCTGTCACAAGACACAGAAGATGAAGGCGATCTACTTCTATCCATTTACGCAGATAACCATTGGCTTCATTACATACATGGCTTTCCGTTTAAAAGTAAAGGCAGCTTAGTAGTATAGATTTAGTATGGTAAACATGAAAAGACTTGCCGCGCCTTGATAAGATAGTTTATCGTTTGTTTAATTAAGGATAAGGCCCGATAGTGAGTATCGAAGGAGGTGATGCAATAGGGTCAGGTTTTTTTTTTCCTGGAGATAGATGACGAAAGGAAAGGTTGAATGACCACTACGAAGGTCACAGTGGATGCTCCCTACTGCATGGTCCCTGTGCAGGACCACAATGGATGACCCCTAGGGCCCATGGCCCCTGTGCAGGACCCACGCTTCATTAGAAGCTACCTGTTAAAAGATGTGAGAATATTTTAATCCCTTCGCTTCATTAGAAGCTACCTGTTAAAAAAGGTGGGAGCAGATAAAAGGAAATGGCCCCCGTACAGGACTACAGTGGATGACCCAGGAAATGACCCCTAGGACCCATGCAGGACCCACGCTTCATTAGAAGCTACCTGTTAAAAAAGGTGGGAGCAGATAAAAGGAAATGGCCCCCGTACAGGACCACAGTGGATGACCCAGGACCCATGGCTCCTGTGCAGGACCTACGCTTCATTAGAAGCTACCTGTTAAAAAAGGTGGGAGCAGATAAAAGGAAATGGTTCCCTTCCCTGCCTTGCAGCTTATGTAATGGTTCGTAACTTTTATTTTTTCGTATGGCAAGCCATACTCCTTGTTAAAAAGCTCGTTGGTAAAAATATGACCCCCAGGACCCATGCAGGACCCACGCTTCATTAGAAGCTGCCTGTTAAAAAGATGTGAGCATCCCACGACTTGAACAACGTGAAAAGTTAAAAATAAGCCCCTCCCCCTCCTACAAGTATACTATGAAAAGGGTAATATTTATTAAAATCAATTTTTCTTACTTGAGAGTTGAAGACTGAGTGGCATAGACATCCTTCCTTGAGAGCCGTTGAAATTGAAATGAACGAGCGAAAAGCCGATTGGCTTGGCTTTAGTGACGTCAAGATTAACTTTGTACCGTATCAGAATGATAAAACTGATTGACCTATTTGATTATAGACTTTACTTATTTACAAGAAACAGAGATTACTTGCAATCATCTACAAACATTTGTATGATTTGAACTTAATGAGAACTCTGAATAACAATCACGTGCAAGGTTAAAAAACCTTTATTATTGACAAGCATGAGTGATATCTAACAGAGTTAATCACAGATGGATCACGAGTTTATGTGTCTAAGTTTAATTGATATTGACGATAGAGAAAAAATAAACCGATAATCAGGAGAACTGATGGGTTATTGAACGCTTGCTTGCAATCATCTACAAACATTTGTATGATTTGAACTTAATGAGAACTTTGAATAACAATCACGTGCAAGGTTAAAAACCTTTATTATTGACAACCATGAGTGATATCTAACAGAGTTAATCACAGATGGATCACGAGTTTATGCGTCCGAGTTTAATTAATATTGATGATAGAGAAAAAATAAACCGATAATTACGAGAACTGATGGGTTATTGAACGCTTGCCCTATTACAAACTGAACTTGTATTGTAAATATATATATATATAAACAATTTGGAAACGTTATTACTTAGAGATAACCAGAGAACGGCGAAAAAAAATAAACTGCAACTTTAGAGATTAATGCCCCGAACTGAACAATTATTATTATTGTATGGATTCAATGTTCACAGTGAGAACATTGACCATGCCCCGCCTATATGCAATAAAGCACACGGACTTATGGAAAAAAAATGGTTCCGCCTATACTAAATAAAGTACTTATATATATATAAATTCCTTTGCTCCCTTTTTCTATATATTATAATTGTTGCTACTGAGAGTGTCTTTTATAGTAATTAATTGTGTGATTTTACGTGTGTGTGTGTGTGCGATTTCTAAAAAGTTTGGACGACCAGCGAAATTTGTAAGTTATTATTGTAGTTGATGTATATATCCACACATATTCACTGACGCGCCTCTTGTACATTAATATTTAAACCTAGGGCTACCGAACAAATGTAAAATTGTAATTTACTTTAAAAGTATAACACATAATCGTTAACGTGCCACCACAGGCATTTACATTGAAACGTGAGAAAAAAGTGATTATTTGTAAAATATTTTGGCATTAATGCCGCACCTTTGTTTAAAATGCTATTCATGTTGTACGCTTACACAAAGATTTATTTTTATTATAGCAAGCATTCCCCTAACATATGTTGGTTGTACTTTTTAAAATTGCACTAACGCGAACGCGAAATAAAAATTACTGTGTGCACCTAGCACAAGCTGTTTGTACTTTTTTAAAATTGCACTAACGCGAACGCGAAATAAAAATTACTGTGTGCACCTAGCACAAGCTGTTTGTACTTTTTTAAAATTGCACCTACGCGAACGCGAAATAAAATTACTGTGTTCACCTAGCACATATTGGTTGTACTTTTTAAAATTGCACCTACGCGAACATGAAATAAAAATTACTGTGTTCACCTAGCACATATTGGTTGTACTTTTAAAATTGTATGTACGCTAATACGGCCACCAACTTACATTTGAGAACGCGTTATAAAATAGTTCGTGTTATATAACTTCCGCGGACAAATTAGTTGCCTAGCACAAAAATTAAATTGCCTATCCATTATTAAGCTAAGCTAAGATGGCTATACTCGCTAACGCACCTTTACTGGAAAACCACATTTTTTTTACTAAGCTATTGTAACGTAACCGTCGCTAACGCGCCTTTACTGGAAACCATATGGTTCCTTTATAAACTAACCTAAACTGGATATACTTGCTAATGAACACCTATGGTAACGTAACCGTCGGTAACGCGCCTTTACCGTATAACCTAACTTAACGCAGCATTATCCACCTTTGATAATAATGTATAAAATAATTATTATTTTGTTTTAACTTGTTGCTACGCGTTTGCTAATACTGAATAATTGCTTGGAAATGCACACCGACTTTACCCTACCCTGAACCACTTGGTTGCGCGGTGGCTTTACCATGGCCTGAACCACTTGTTTGCGCGGTGGCTTTAACCTGCCCTGAACCACTTGTTTGCGCGTATGCTTTACCCTGCCCTGAACCACTTGTTTGCGCGTTGACTTTACCCTGCCCTGCCCTGCTTAAATTTTGGGAGGTATGCTTTTTTATATAGATTAAGCGCAACTGCTATGTATATACCCTAAACTTATTTGTGGAAATAACTTATATGCACACCGGCTTTGCACCGCCCGGCCCACTTGTTTGCGCGTATGCTTTACCCCGTCCTGCCCTGCTTAAATGTTGGGAGGTATGCTTTTTTTATATAGATTAAGCCCAAGTGCCATGTATATACCCTAAACTTATTTGTGGAAACAAGTTAAATGCACACCGGTGGTGCCCCGCCCGGCCCACATGGTTGCGTGTATGCTTTACACTGCCCAGCCCTGCTTAAATGTTGGGAGGTATGCTTTTTTATAGAGAATAAACGCAACTGCTATGTATATACCCTAAACTTATTGTGGAAACAAGTTAAATGCACACCGGCTGTGCCCCGTCCTTCCCACATGGTTGCGCGTATGCTTTATTCTGCCCTGCCCTGATTATATGCGTGTTCATATGGTTTTTATATATAGATTAAGCGACACTGCCATGTATATACCTTGAACTTATTTGTGAAAACAACTTAAAGGTATACTTGCTTTGCACGGCCCCGCCCACATGATGGCACGCATGGTTCTTTTTTATATAAATGGACACTGACTGCCACGGCTTTAAAACTAATTATTGTACACATGCTTCCGTATAAATGCACGCACGATTTTTTTTTCACGAATGGACTTGCACTGTTACGCCTTAAAATTAATAAAGGTACGATTGCTTCCGTATAAATGCACGCACGTTTTTTTTTCACACGGACACCATTTGCTACGCTTTTAAAAATAATTATCGATATATTTTTATGTACCTACATTAATTAATACAAAATATATTTCATTTTTAAAACACGGAAAACAAGAACAACCTGCAATCGGCTAACATTCACATGTCTGAAATACCTTTAAATAGTGTAGGCCAGCATCATTTGCTTAATGAACATAACGACGTTTATATTTTCATAAGTATTTATAAAATAAATGTAGAAAAAAGATCAATAATTGAAATACTTCATTTCTAGTACATACTAAATAATTTAATGGTAAAAAATGATATTAAACTTACCTTTATCTTCTTAATTTCAGCATGTAACCACATTTAAACTACGTGTAATCCCACATGTGCATCAACAGGAAGTGACTCAACTTCCTGTAGCAGTGTTGGTAAATTTTTATATTTTGTGTTTAGTTAGAGAATGGTAATGGAAGATTTTTGATTTAAAGAGATTAATAAATAAGAAATTATTATGAAATGGGGAATTGTTTTTGGTATACTTTAATTACAAGTGCGGAAAAAGTATTTGTGTTGCCTAGTTTGTAAAATAAAAATAAATGAAAATGCTTTAGGTCATTTTGTATTGTAGCCTATAGGAAAATGAGCCGATTCACTACCCTTTATGATATTTAGACTGCAAATACAGAATACAATGTAACACATTTGCTTATTTTATGGATTTTGCGATGGAATATTTACGCAAACTAGAATGCGAAGACAATTTAGTAAGACACAATGTGTTAGTAACAAAGAAAAAAGGGGGTAAACTAAGAATAGTTAAGGTCTATTTAGGTGGTAATCAGGGGTTAGTTACGGAATACTAAAGATAGGCAGGGGCTAATTAGGGTATACTAAAGATAATCAAGGGGTAGTTACGGTATACTAAATATGGTCAGCGACTATTTAGGGGATAATCAAAGGTTAGTTAGCCCATAGTAAGGGTAATCAAGGAATAATCAGGGGATATTAAGAATGCTTAAAGGTTAGTTAGCCCATAGTAAGGGTAATCAAGGAATAATCAGGGGATATTAAGAATGCTTAAAGGGTAGGTAGCCCATAGTAAGGATATTCAAGGACTATTTAGGGGATATTCAAGGAATATTCATGGTATTTTGAAGGAATATTCAGGGGAAGTTTAATTATAGAGTGCAAAATAAGGACTTTTTTTGCGATACTTAGTTTCAGAATAAATATTGCGGTGGGCCGCAGTACAGAATGAGGGCCTTTTCTTTTAATATATTTAGTTTGAGAATAAATATTGCGGTGGGGCGCAGTACAGAATGCGGGCCTTTTGTTTTGGTATATATAGTTTCAAAATAAATTTTTGCGCTGGGCCGCAGTACAGAATGAGGGCTTTTTCTTTTGGTATACTTAGTTTGAGAATAAATATTGCAATGGGGCAGAATGGGCTTTAGGATATTTTACAATTGGAATAAGGCTACATAGATGTGTACTGTTATTGGAAACACGTATAGAATGGGAATTGGCAAAAAAAGGAAAGAGACGTGTTGTTTTATGAACCCGTTTGCAGACAACTTAATACTATACTGAATGCTTTTGAATAAGGCCGCTAGGTGGCAATACTCACCATATGATTGCGTCAAAACATGCGTAAACTTGTTTAATGTAATGACATATATAATATTATATATTCCGTTTTAATATCATTTTATTGTACGCCGTTGGACGTAACGTGTTGTTTACCCCTGACTTATTATTAGCGCTAATAGTATTGAATTGAAAATATAACATTTAGTGAAAAATATTATTATTGTTTTACAGTGTGCAGTTGCAAAATAAACATTAGCGAGGCCATTTTTAACAAGAACAACTAAGAATTAGAAGGTGAGTGTATTTTATAATTATTATTATTAATATATTTATTGAAAGCAGTTAGTAACCAAGACTTTTTTAAAACCAATTTAATGAACATTTGTTTAGCTGTGGTTGTTTTTATCCATTAATTATTTAACCAACATTTAGTAACCAAAACTTTTTAAAACCGAGTTCTTGAACATTTTTTTTAGCTGAGCTTGTTTTTTTAACCAGTAATTAATAAACAAGTTTCTTTTATCGTTTTTCAAAGCAAGTTATTGATTATTGCCTGTTTTGCTAGATTTTTCTTTATTACATAGAACTCAAAAATTTTTTCTTTTTTTGTTTTAGATGGATTTCCTGTGTACAACTGGTGAGTTCAATATGATTGATGAACTTTTCCTGCATGAAGTTTTACGCGGGCTTGATGACTATTCTCGTGTCTTCAGTACGTGGAAGGCGATAATGGAGCTGCAGCGATTAGGTCATCGAGCCAGTGTAAGATGTGAGGCTTTACTACACGCTCTTCGTGCTTTAGAAGGTAATGACCTTATACTTTTAAATCATTGCGTTTCAGCCGCCGATGTGCTTGAGTTATTTGTACATGGATTTTTTCGTAATAAGGAGTTTTACAATTATGCTCAAGACAGATTTATGTATTTAATGGCGTGCGGAGAAGGGTAAATAGATAGAATAAATAATACAGAGTTATCCAACTTTTTTGATTTTGGTTCGCGATTTGTTTTGAATGAATCTTTAATTCCATCTGAATCACCCATAACTATGACCCCTCAAGAAAATTATAACTTGAGTGATGAAGACTTGGCATTTTTAGATGGAGTAAATCTAAATTCCGATGAAGAACAAGAAGTGAGGAGATTGGTTAAAAATGTGGACGATGCTGTGGTTAAACCCACGCAACAAGTCCAGGGACAAAATTCTGTATACAATCAGCCTTGTGTACAGGACAATCATGGTTATGGGGGCCAATCTGATCCTCAACCTGGACCCTCACATGCTCCTGACCCCGTGTTTGTTGGATATGGGAGCAATAATGGGAAAAGTACAAATAGTACTGATTGTAGTGCTAGTGGTAGTACTAGTAGTAGTGGTAGTGGAAATAATAATGAGGGGGAAAATCAGAGTAATAATAACTTCGAAGTAGTAAGAGAGAGCAGAAAACGGTTTCGTAAGTTTCATCTTACGGGCCATGAAATCGCGGTTAGACCTGTGGATAATGAAAGACGTATTGATAATCCACAGGCCTATATTGAAAGCTTATTTAATTTTGCATTAGAACATGTGTTATCTAATGCTCGCCCCACTGATTATATTGGACTATACATTGATAGTAGCAATAGTAGAAATAACAAGTCTGTATATGTTCCATTTAGAAGAAAACCCGATTTTTCTGCTCAAACTGTCCTTTCCTCAGTTGAACGAGTTTTAAATTCAAATGAGGATTACCTTTTGGGGCATGAGGTATTGTTTCGCTTCCATGTAGCGGAGAGTATGCATGGAAGCGGAAGAAATGTTGAAAAGTATTCCAAACATCAAGATTATTTGGAAAAGCGATTAATACGCATAGAAAACAATAATATGTACTGCCTACCCATGGCAATTGTATGGGGGATTACGAAGCACACCGCAAGTAAGCAAAATTTATATAATTTAAGAACAAGAGATTATGATACATGGGTTCTTAAAGCAGAAGTTCTCTGCGAGATGGCGGGAGTTGACGTTAAAGCAAAGGGTGGATGTGATTTTAAAGACCTGGATTTGATACAGTCATATTTAAGTGGTGAGTATCAAATTGTGGTGTATGAGGAAGATGAAAATAATGACCGGGAATATATAGTACGTTACCCGGGAGAGTATGCAGAGAATAAAATTTTTATTTTCTATAAGAGAGGTGACACTGTTGGCCATTTTGAACCCATTCCATACATTAAAAAATTACTTGGTAAACTGAAGTATTGCTATTATTGTTTGCAGGCATATAATGGGTTAGCATATAAACATAAGTGTGAAACTCAGTGTTCTCTTTGTGAATGCAAACACGTACGAAATTATGATAGTAATAAAATTAAATGTAATGCGTGCAATAGAGAGTTTGCTGAGGGTACATGTTTTCAGAATCATAAGAAATGTAATAAAGGCGGGAAATCTGTGTGTGATAATGTTAAGATCTGCAATAATTGCGGTATTATCTTTGATAACAGGCGTCGAAAATCAAACCATGTGTGTGGTGAACATTTTTGCACGACTTGTCGTAAGCATGTTGATATCACTCACACATGTTTTGTACAACGACAACAGCCTGTACATACTGACAGGTTTATGTACATTGCATATGATATAGAAACGATGTTAAAGGCACCAAATGCGCGCGGTGAAAGGGAACATGTGGTAGTACTTGTATGCTGTAAGCATATTTGCCACAACTGTATGAATAAAGGTATCGATGAGTCCTGTAAAACTTGTGGTGATAATAATGGAAATCGTTCGTTTTCTTTTAAGACAATGACGGACTTTATTAACCATGTATTGGCAGACCGACCTGACTTTAGACGTATAACTTGTATTGCACATAATGCTAGCAGATATGATGGTCTTTTCTGCCTTAGAAATCTAATAGAAGAGCAGCATCTTATTCCTAATGTGGTAATTCAGGGTCAGAAAATTTTTAATATTAATATTGGTAATCGAATTTTCTTTAAAGATTTTTATTTATTTATTGGATGTAAATTATCTAGACTTCCCAAAACTTTAGGCCTGCGCGGAAATTTAAGAAAGGGAGATTTCCCATATTTATTTAACACCGAGGAAAATCAAAATTATGTTGGTCCCTATCCCCCAATTGAATTCTATGACCCTGAAGGACGAAGCACTGAAGAAAAACAAGAATTAATAGCCTGGCACCAAGAACGTGCGGCAAGTGGCGAGGAGTTTAACCTCGAAAAGGAAATGCTGTCTTATTGCGAAAACGATGTTAGAATTCTAGCAGAAGCGATTATCAAATTTAGTGACATTATCGAGGAGAAAACGAATGGTTTGCAATGTTTCATGACATCATCCACCATTGCAGGTCTTGCAATGCGTACATATCGTACTTTGTACTTACCTGAAAATACTATTCCCGTAATTCCCGCGTTGGGTTTCCATCATAAGACAAAGTATAGTACTAAAGCTATGCAATGGCTTATGTATATGGAAAAACAATTAGGGATAGAAATCCAGCATGCTAGGAGAGGTGGGGAAAAGTATATTGGTAGGTACCAAGTTGATGGATGGCATGAGGGACTCAACGCTGCCTTCGAATTTTATGGTTGTTACTGGCACTCGTGCCCGCGTTGTTACCCTTTCAACCGTAACGACATTTTACATGACGCTCAAGACTCATGCAATACAATGGAAAAAAGATATGAACAAACAATGCTCCGCCGGAAGTACCTAAAACGTTTAGGTATAAACCTATACGAAATCTGGGAATGTTCTTGGGATGAAAAGGTAAAGACGGATAAGGACGTACAAAGGTTTATTAAAGAACGTTGTACTAGCCTGCCTGATTTCCTTATTCCCAAGAATTGTTACAATGGCGGACGCACTGAAGTGTTCAAATCTTTTGTGAATTGTACGGGTAATGAGAAGTTATGTTACGCCGATATTACTTCGTTATATCCATATGTGATGTCACGTAAACCTATGCCCGTTAAATCACCTAAGATACATACGGGGCCGGACTTTCCAGATGTGGAAAGTATTCATGGTGTAGTAAAATGCACTATTTTGCCCCCGAAAAACTTGTATTTTCCGATTATTCCGTATGTGGCTGGAGGCCGATTACTTTTTGGTTTATGCCGGACATGTATGGAAGAGGAAAACACTGATGATTGTACTCATAGTGACAATGAGTGTGCTATTACAGGTACGTTTTGTACTCCAGAGTTACACCTGGCTCTTCAAAAAGGGTACAAAATACTCGATATACACGAAATATGGGAATTCGAACTCATGGATCCTGAAGAAGGGAATTCAGGTGGTTTGTTCGGAACTTATGTGAATTCCTTCCTTCAGATGAAGCAGGAAGCCTCTGGTTTTCCTGCTTATTGTAAAAATGAAGGAGACAAGCAAAAATATATCGAGGACTATTATGCTCATGAAGGCATACAGTTAAATTATGATAACATCAGGACGAACCCGGGATTGAGGCAATGTGCAAAACTTTACCTCAATTCATTATATGGTAAATGGGGACAGCGCACTGATATGTCACATAGTGTAATCGTTAGTGACGAAGTTACGTTCCTTAGGTATTTAACGTCGGCAAGGTATGAAATTCAAAGTGTGGTCCCAATTAATGATGATCACTTAATTATCACATATAGAGATAATGAAACTGAAAATGTCCCACTGGAATTTTCAAACGTTATATTAGCTGCCTTTATTACTTCGTGGGCTAGACTTGAACTATATAAATTACTAACGACTGTAGGACCAGACAGAGCCATTTACTGTGACACTGACAGTATTATGTATATACAGAAAAAAGATGAGGAACCTTTGTTACCACTTGGAAACTATCTGGGTGATCTAACAGATGAAATTCCAGAAGGTTGGGAATTTACAACCTTCTACGGTCTAGGTGCGAAAAATTATTGTTATAGGCTAATTAATGCCAAAGGGGATGTTCGGCATATACTCAAAATTAGGGGGATAACACTAAACGATAGGACCTCTCAAAAAATTAACTTTGAGAGTTTCTATAAATTAGTGTCTGGACAATTAGAGTCCACAGTAATAGAAAACCCAAATAGTATTGTGCGTAAACCAGGGTTCCGTATCTTTAGTCGTACAGAGACTAAGACACACCGTGAGGTAAATAAAAAACGTAAACGTGTTGACGAAGATGACGTGACTGACAATATACCAATAACAAAACGTGCGACTTTACCTTACGGATATAGGCCCACGAACGAGTAAATGTGACTTGTGTGAATGTTTTTTTTTCTTTTTAATCAGTTCGTTACTTATGGAAATTCTGCTTTTATATTCTTTCGTTTCCTTGGAAACTCCCTGTTAAAATTTCCAGTGGAAAGTCGTTAATTATTTGCTGGATCGCTTCTTATAGAAGCTCATTGTTAAAATTTTCTATAAGTGTGAATAATTTATTTTAACTCAAAAGCTTTAACTTTTTTTCCTTCGCTTCATTAGAAGCTTATTGTTAATTATTTATTTGTTTGTTTGCTTCTTATAGAAGTTCAGAACAATCGTAGATTGTTTCCTTAGAAACCTTTATCTTTTTCTTTCTGAATGTGTGAGTGTATATAAAGCAAAAGCTCTATTGTATGCATTCATTTGAGTACAACATGTTAAAGTTTCAACATCCCTCTACCATTTTAATTGCGGGTCCATCAAGGGCAGGAAAAACATGTTTTGTAAATCGATTACTTAATGAACGTGATCAAATGTTTAGTATAAAATTTAATGATATTGTTTGGTGTTATGGTGCAGTAATACCAAACCTGGATGCACATGCAAAAATACGTTTTGTAGAAGGAATACCTGACATGAATAATTTTGAAATTAAAGAAAATTCATTATTAATACTTGATGATTTAATGTCAGAAACTAATGGCGATGTTGCTAATTTATTTACAAAGTATGCACATCATAAAAAGTTGACTGTTATATTTATTATTCAAAATTTATTTCCAAAAGAAAAACATGCACGTGATATTAGTTTAAATGCACATTATATTATAGTATTTAAAAATCCTCGTGATAAATTACAAATACAATATTTAGCAAGGCAAATTATGCCTCGATATAGTAAGGAAATTGTGAATGTATTCGAAGAGGTAACACGTAAGCCTCACACTTATTTGTTATTTGACCTAACCCAAAAAACAAACGATGCATTGCGAATACGTACAAATATTTTTCCTAATGAAATTATGCATGTATACGCCAACATAAAAGACATGCATACAGAAATTTTTATTTAGTTGCTATCAAGATGTTGAAGGTAAAACAACACTACAACACGCTCCGTGCTCTGTGCAAATGCAAAAATACAAGACGAAAACAAATTTTACAAAATGCTTCAGGGGATTTAATAAGAACAATTTCTCAAGTAGCTAAAAACACAATAAAAGGAAACATCCCTTTAAATTCTCGTCAGAAGCAACGATTACGTAGACATAAAAAGATCTTGCGCGCTTTATCTCAGCAGCGTACTGCATTAAAGAAAAAGAAGAGGTTGTTACTACAAAAAGGTGGTGCACTTTTACCATTAATTTTGGGACCACTTCTAGCAGCAGTAGGCAGTAGTATTTTTAGTCGATAATTATGTCAGAATTACGTAAAATGATTTTAGTTCCTGAAAATGCAATACATGAAATTCAGTCCAATCTTAAATCAATAGATTCACATCAATCACGTTTAGATAAAGAAATGAATAATATTTTAAAACGTCATGATATTAGTGTACAACAAAAATGGAAATTATATCAACAAGCTTTGCATCGTTACTTACAGTATACATCTTCTTCTTCACATAAACCTATTACATTACCTGTTATTCAGGATGAACAAAAAGAAGAAGAAGAAAAATTATCATCACTTGCTTTGCAACAGGATAACAATACTTCTATTTTACCATTTGTATCAGACATTTTACAATCAGTACCAAAAACACTACGTAGGAAAACAGATCTATTATTAAAGCAGTTAACAAATTCTGATAAAATTCAGTGGGATAAGTCTGGCATAGTACGTATCCAAGGAAAAACAATACCTGGTTCAAATATTATAGATTTAGTAAATGATGTTGTTCGTACAAGAAAATATTCAAGAAATCCTATAGGTATTTATGAATTTAAAAATTTATTAGAAAATCTTAACGTTCCTAAAGAATTTATTGGTACACCAGCATCAAAACTGAATACTAGTAGTAGACAACGTATTCGTAAAATAAGAAAATCATCCAGTCCTAAAGCAGTATCTAATTTATTTAAACATTGGAAAGAATATAGTATGTAAAAAAAATGACAAAATTATCAAAAATATATTATGATTATTCAAATCCTAATTCGTTATCGAGTATACAAACATTACATCGTAAAACAAAATTATCTAAAAAGAAAATTAAAAATTGGTTAGCTTCTCAAGATGCATATACATTGCATGCACCAATTCGTAAAGTTTTTCAACGAAAAAAGTATTATGTTAGTGCACCAAATGAAACATTACAAATGGATTTGGCAGATATGCAAAACATTGCAAAGTATAATAATAATTATAAGTATATATTATGTTGTATTGATATTTTTTCACGTTATGCATATTGTGTCCCCTTAAAAACAAAGAAAGGTCCTGAAATGGTAAAAGCAATAAGAAAAATTTTAAAAAAAATCAAGTTACCCGTGTTTAATGTCCAAACCGATTTAGGTACAGAATTTTATAATCGTCATGTAAAACAATTGTTTAAAGAATACGAAATTAATCATTATAGTGTTCATTCCGAAATTAAATGTGCTTTAGCAGAACGTTTTATAAGAACGATAAAAGAAAAATTGTATCGTTACTTTACTGCAAAAAATACTTATCGTTATATTAATGTCTTAGATCAAATTGTCAATAATTATAACCATTCATATCATTCAAGTATTAAAATGGCGCCTGCAGAAGTAAATGATTCCAATGTGAATCAAGTGTGGGAAACATTATACGGAAATACAATAAATAAAAAGAATACAAGTTGTAAATTTAGTCCGGGTAAATATGTTCGTGTTAGTAAGTATAAACATGTATTGGAAAAAGGATATTTACCTAAATGGTCACAAGAAATATTTATTGTCGATAAATGTATTAAATCTAATCCTGTGACTTATAAATTAAAAGATTGGAATGGAGAAGAAATTAAAGGAATATTTTATGCACAAGAATTACAAAAAGTAATTATAAATTCAAAAAAAACTTATCTTATTGAAAAAGTATTAAAACGTAAAAATGGGTGGATGTATGTAAAATGGTTGGGATATCCGTCAAGTATGAATTCATGGATTAGATCCGATTCTATTCAGTCTGCAAAATGAATTCAAACCTTACACATGACTTTTACGTTACTCTTCCTTCAAATGCTAGTAGTAAACTTTTTAATAATAATACAACAGCTTCATTTCGCGTTAAATTAGCACAACCTATTGATTTAAGTGATGGGGAATGGGGTGTTGCATTAACACAAATTAATATTCCGTGGAGTTTTTATAATGTTGGTGAAAATGAAGAAATAATAATTACTACTGTTATCAATGATAAAGTTGAACGTCATCATGTTCGTGTTACACCGGGATATTATTCGTCTATCGAATCTATTCTTGAGTTAATTCCTGAAAATGTTCGTTTGTTACAATATTTACAAAATAAAAATCAAATTGTAATTAAACATTGTTTAAAATTAGAAGATCAGTGTATGATTGGTATTACACCAGGATTACAACATATTTTTGGATTTATTAATGAAAATACACACGATATAAAAAATGTAGTATACACAAAAATTAGAAATGTTGATTTATTATTATCACGGGGTAAATTTCCATGTAATTTAGATTATAATATTCCCAATTCAATTAATGTATGTGTTGATATTGTAAAACATCAACAAAATATTGGACCGTTAATTCGAAAACTTAGTGTATATAATGTACAACACGGTAATGTAAAATCTTTTGTGTTTCATACACCCCATTATGTTAAAGTTGAAAAGAAATATTTTGATACAATAGAAGTAAACTTAAAAGATGAACACGGTTTAAAATTACCATTTCGTTTCGGGACTTCAAACTTGACACTTCACTTTAAACGAAAATGATTTCTGAAAGTATTGATGATAGTTTTTACATTACATTAGTTTCAAATGCTAGTACAAATGTATATCCTACAAATAATCCAACACATTTTATTAATCAGTTGAAAAATAATATACGATTATCAGAATCCGATTGGTACGTAGGGTTAAGTGAAGTACATATTCCATTAACATGTTATAACGTCACCGAAGGTGAAAATGTTGTATGGTACAAATTTAAAAATGCAGACCCTATGAAAAGTAAAGTTGTTGTTGGATATTATCCATCCATTCATCATTTAATAGATGAATTAAATACAATATCAAGATTTATACGGTTTAGCTTTTCAAATATTGTACGTGTTGAATGCGATGAACGTGTAGAATCTGTTACATTGGCACCTACATTAGCTTTACAATTAGGTTTTTCTGAAAAATCAGATCTTGTAAAAGAACGCCGTGGATTCAAACAGCCATACGTAGATATTGGATATCCACATCAAATTTTTATTTATACCGACATTATACAATATCAATTTTTAGGTGATACAAAAGCTCCGTTACTACGTATAGCAACAATTTCAAATATTAAATATGGAAAACTTCAAACAATTACCTTTGAAGATATTCATTATATGCCACTTGCAAAATTTTGTTTTAATACAATTGAAATACTATTAAAAGATCATGCAGGGCGAAATTTGCCATTCCGATCTGGGACACTGACCGTAACACTTCATTTTAAACGCTCTCCTGTTAAATAATAATAATAAGATGAGATCTAGACGTGTTACTTTACATCGTGGACGTGAAATACCATATTTTTCAGGACCTGTATATCAAAGGGGACATGGTATAGGGAGTTTCTTTAAAGGGTTATTTCGTTTTGCATTACCATTTCTTAAACAAGGTGCAAAAACTGTAGGACGTCAAGCATTGCAAACCAGTATACAAGTTGCGGGTGATGTATTGGAAAATAAACGATTTAAAGAAGCGGTTCGTGCACGTGTAAAAGAAGCTGGTAATAATTTAAAGACAAAAGCTATTAATAAAGTTGGACAGTTGCTAACTGGTAGTGGTAAGAGACGGTCACGCAAAAGAAAGGCTCCTGCAATTGTAAATTTTGGACCACCAACAAAACGTAAACATATAAACGATATCTTTTCATAATGTCGCTCCTAAATTCTGATAGTTCTGAATGCTGTACCAATGAATTTGATTTCTTTTCAATACCAATGACACAAACAGCTATTGAAGCAACTATAAATGCTGAATATCGACCTATTTCTACATTAACATCAGAAGGACCAATTGAATTTGTTATTCCTGGAGAAACAGGAGAATTTATTCATCCCGCATATCTATATCTTTATGTACGTTGTAAAATTACAAAAGATGATGGTAAAAATTTAGTTAATGATGATGTTGCACCAGTAAATAATTTCCTACATTCATTATTTAGTCAAATTGATATTTCGTTAAATGATAAATTAATTAGTTCTTCATCAGGATCTTATCCTTATCGTGCATACATTGAAACTTTATTAAATTATTCTCATGATGCTTCTCAAACACATTTAGCATGTGCTATGTGGCATAAAGATACTGCAAAAAATTTTAATAAATTAGACAATACAAATGATGGTTTTCAAAAGCGTGCCAATAAAATAAAAAATAGTAAATCTTTTGAAATGTACGGACGTCTTCATACTGATATTGTAAGTTTAGATCGTATGCTTCCCAATAAAGTAAGTTTACGTGTAAAATTACATCGTAGTAAAGATAACTTTTGTTTAATGTCTCCTGAAAATACAAGTTACAAAGTTGCACTTGAAGAAGTTATTCTACATGTACGTCGTATTGATGTTGCTGCAGATTTAGCTATGCAATTAAATACACGAATGGTTTCAGAAACGGCCAAGTTACCTCTCACAAGAGTAGAAACAAGATCTTATACTATTCCTGCACAAGTCAAGTCATATAACCTTGATAATCTCTTTCTGGGTAATGTTCCTAAAGGTCTGGTTATTGGTTTCATTTCCAACACAGCCTTCAATGGTAAATCACATCTTAATCCATATGAGTTCCGTAACTTTAACGTTAACAAACTGCAATTACATGTTGGATCAAAATCATTCCCTCCCAACCCCCTTACGCCTGATTTTAATAATGATTTATACCTTCTAAGTTACTATACTCTGATATCAGGTACTGGTATATATTATCAAAATTATTCACATACTGTTACTCTTGAAGAATATCCTAATGGATATACTCTGTATGCATTTATTCTATCTCCAACTGGAACTTTAGATGACAACACTTGGGATGTAGTTCGTGATTCTCCTGTAAATTTAAAAGTATCATTTTCAGAAACTTTAACTGAACCAATTACATGTATTGTCTATTCGCAATTTGATTCGTTAGCACAAATAGACAAAGATAGAAATATTTATACTGATAACACCTTCTAATTTATTCAGTTGAGTAGAATGAGGGTTGTTGTACACTTCTCCGCATTCCATAATAATGATGAGGAATTTATTGTAAAGGAACTAGCAATTGTAAATCCTGACGTTCCGTTTTTACAAAATTGGATATTTAAACCACCATATCCATTAAATAAGCTGTCTGAGCCAATCATAAATACAAACAAATATCTAAGTGAAAATGTATATGGCATTACCTGGCACGAAGGCGATGTAGAGTATTCACTTGTTAAGGAAATAATTCAATCATATTGTTCAAATACCACCAGTATTTACACGTATGGATTAACTAGAAAGTGTTTTCTTGAAGAAATTCTGCAAAGAAATGTTACAAATTTGGAAGAAATAGACTGTCCAAAGTATACTGCATTAAGTTTTCACGTTCACAAGTGTGCACATAATAAACATCGTTTTGGACAATATAGGTGCAGTATTCATGAAGCATTACTATATAGTGAATATGTAAAAGTGTATGATTATGTTTTACATGTAAAAAACAGTGATAATTACATACCTACTATAATTAAGAAAAATAATAATCATGTATAGTGACGAATTGTTAAAAGTGTTAGTGACTGATAAAGTGACTGGTGCAAGTGTTACCGGGATTTATCCTATTGATAAACTTCCTGTAATGGTAGAACCACCTGCAGCACTTGTAATTAATCTTGATACATCCAATTCAAGTGGATCACACTGGGTAGCAGTGTACATTAATAATAAAAAACATGGATTTTATTTTGACAGTCTTGCTATGGACATTCCCAAGGAAATAAAAAAATTTTTATCCAAAAATACTAAATTGTATTTTACAAACAGTGAACAATATCAGCACGATGATTCTGTGTTATGCGGATACTTTGTATTATATTTTTTGCATCATATTATTCGCACTCAATCATTTGAAAAGTGTTTAAAATTGTTTAACAACAAAAATTTAAAAAAGAATGATGATATTGTTTATAAACATGTAAACAACATTTTAAAAAGAAAACACAAGTAATTTTTTTTATTTTTTATTATTGTATATATTTTTTACAATAAAAATTTTTAAACTATATTTATGCATTTAATTTACAAATCCTCGTTACAATCTTGATAATGCATTAGTTAATGCTGTTGATCTTTCATATTTCCACCAGTAATTCAACTGTTGTGCGTTACGATATGCACATCCTGATTTCTTTACAACATTTTTGTGAAAAGAACAATATTCATTAAATGTATTTCCACATAAATCATTTAATGCTGGACATTGTTTTGTTTCTAAATCAATAACATTATCTAATGCAAATATTCTCTTAATCCAAAGAGATTTTTCTAAACCTTTACAATAAAAGGTTGAATTCATTGTACATAATTGATATACAAGGTTACGTATAAATGATACAGTATATCCTGTTTTACTATCCCAGTTCAATCCGTGTAAATTCAATGTCAGCCAATCAATTTGTTTTTGGCAACCTAATGACAATAAGTTATATTCTATTGGTGATTTTACCAAGCAATGAAAATTTACTGTATCATCACATGCGCTAAGATAAAACTCACGAATAATAAATTCATTATCAGACATTTTAAAACCTTGAATATCAATAATGTATTGATTTACGCAAGGTGAAATTTCATTTGTGCGTTGAATAAAATATGGTATAATTTGTCCAACAAATTCTGTATTTTTTAAAAGATCACAAGTTTTACGCATAAAACATATAAATGAGATTTCACTATGTTCTTGTTCATACAATTCAAAAAGTTCACCAAGAGTTTTATCAAGAGATAAATACTTTGCTGCAAATGATCCAATATCATGATGAGTACTTGATTTGCAATCCAGCGGATTATTCTCACGTAAGTATACATTTATTGTTTTTAATACACAATTCACATTAATATTTTTAGCACTACATAACACACATAAAACTCTCACACTATTCGGATACATTTTTCCTTCTGTCTTTTCTTAATAGAACCTCTAGTAATTCCGGAAAATAGTCTATATCATTTAATAGTTCCAAATATGCTTCATAAAATTTTTCTCTTGTTAGTATTCCAATAATGTGGGTGTTGGCATACAGGTAAAACACATCGTCTTCAACACTAGGGCTTGCTATAACACTCCAAGCACGGACTTCCAATGATTTTGGGGGTAGATTCATACAATCATGCGCATACACATGATACGATCCTTCTCTGCAACCATCACATATTAACGTGTCGTTAAATTCCCATTTTTCAATAGCTTTCTTTATACATTCTCGGTCCACATTTTGACTATTACAAGAACAGTCTAAACTCCAAAATCTTGATGGTGATGATGCTGGGGTTTCTGAAACTGTTAATACTGGTGAATCTATTTCATCAATATCAAATTCTTCATCTGAAGATGATTCATATATTTCTGTTTCAGCATCAGATAATGATGCTTCAATATCGCAGTAATCCTTCTTCTCATACGACTGCATTGTATGTCTTTATATATTTTCTCTCTCTTAGAACTTGTATTTAAAGTACTTTCAGATTCATCACGTGTTCACCTTATGCCTAATCAATGTGGTTAGTCATCAATCACATGTTACTTAATCATACGGTTGTAGACCCAATTACTTATCACATGATGTTTAATCATGTATCAAGGGTCAAAATTACTCATCGTCACATGATGTTTCGTCAATCAACAAGTTTATCTAATCGTACAAAGGTCAATTCATCCGGGTTTTCAAAGCGCGCTAAACCTCAGTTCATGTCTTAAGTTCTTCGGTGATGGATGTGCGAGAACAAGACTCCGTCTTTAGTACGGCTAAATAATGCAATAAAATAAAATAAAGTTATTTCCTATTTTCCCGAGTTCAATTCCTGTGTCCACATAAATATAATTTCATATTTTTTAAAATTCATTAAACAGGGGAAGGGTGTCCCTATACAGGGGTCAATCTTGGGTCCTGGGGACCATTTCCAGGGACCATCCACTGTGACCTTCGTAGTGGTCATTCAACCTTTCCTTTCGTCATCTATCTCCAGGAAAAAAAAACCTGACCCTATTGCATCACCTCCTTCGATACTCACTATCGGGCCTTATCCTTAATTAAACAAACGATAAACTATCTTATCAAGGCGCGGCAAGTCTTTTCATGTTTACCATACTAAATCTATACTACTCAGCTTGGATACCAATTTTTTAGGAGAGTAGTGAGCATACTGAATGAAAATTTTGTCCACCTGACGTCAAAATATTCTGGGTAATGCAAAACTTCTAAATTATTTTCTGAAGCTACCATCGTTAAACCTTTCGTTCGCTGCCCTGAAGAGTGATAGGAAGCACACAGTCCAGATGCTGCTTATATGAGAGATGAAACTTCTTGGACATTCTTGGTGACATTTTTCCATGCTAAATTAATTAGATGAGCAGCACACCAAAGTTTCAACAGAGGCAACGTTTCACCTGAAGCAACTCTTTCATAAGTTAACAATTTCCACATTCCTTTGTGTTCTCCTGTATTCATGTTTTCACTATCAGTATCTATCGAAGTCGCTCTGGGAAACATTACTCTTTCTACTGATTTTCGTAACGCTGTGCTTCGGCTAAATTTTTGGCGGTTATTGATGTATGTTATCTCTGGTAGTACATATTTCTATAACGGGTTGTAAGGATCGTGTAATTTTTATCTACAAAACAACACATTTCATTATATCGGAAAAATGTAATGTCCTATTGAAACAACAGATAAACGTGCAGTTAGTTGCATATTTTAAAGCTATATGAATGCAACCGAAAACGTTTGAAAACTAAATATAGTTAAAAAAAAAAAAAAAAAAAGTTCCTTCACCTCAAAACTGGCAATGGTTTTCCCTGCCATCTAGGAGACACCTATACGTATTAACTCTGGATTAATGTCATATACTGGCAGTTATATGGAATTGAGTAACCCCCCATTGCATAATGAATGTATTGAATCAGTAAGACTTAGTTTGACACACTAAACGCGTTTGAGTGCATAATCCGAGAAAAGTAAGGTACTCACATTAATACCACTCCACACTTTAAGAATTATAGTTCCACACTCCTTTTCTACAGTTCCACAAAGTGTGGAGTACTCCACTCAATTTTAGGCCCTGCTTCAAATTCTGCCAAATAAAATTTCGAATGATTTACGAAGAGTTGCAATAAATATTCAGATTACTAAACTAATCCTATACAGTACGAAACCTCAAATTGTTTGAAATATGGAATTAAGCGGGTTTGATTCTGCTTTTCTCATTAGGTTATTTGCAGGTTTGGGATTTAACAGTTTATGAAACTGAATATGGAAGAGGGATTTATAGTTTTGCATCTGTATTTCTCAGTTCTTCACATAGTAGGGAATATTTTTTTTGTCGAAAAATTTCCCTCCAGTTTCATCTCCACGGTTTTTTTATAGTCCACCATTTTAGGCAAAATGAGGATTAGGCCAAACGAGTATCCTTATTTCGCCTAAAATGGAGGACATAAAGCTTATCTTTTATCTGTCATAAAAATGTCAGATAATTGGTTAGGCGAAACGAGGATTAGGCCAAACTATGCAAGATCGGATTGAATGGATACAAATGTTAATCGAATATCTTAAATCAATTTGATCTGACAACACTGCAGCATTCTAGTAGTACTAGCGTTTAGCTCTGGCACCACTGTTACACATTATGGTAAGTACATGCATTGTAACAGGAAGTGGAACTTGATAACTCTTTTAAATAGCGACCTATATTCGGCATGGTCAGTTTAAGGCAGGACATGGTATTGAAGCTTTTGTTTGACAGCCTCATAGAAGACATTTTGTAATAGGCTCAAATACGACAAAAATCGAACACCAATTTTTTTCTTCGTGTGATTGGACAGATAATAAAACGCATACAGTTAAAAAGAACTAGCGTTTCTAACACAATCAAACATATATTTGTATGTGCGTTCCTAACGGTCATCTTTGAGAAAAGTACATCAAAAATTCGTTCGCTGATTTACTGTCCACATTAAGACTGTCAGTTGTCACTTGGGGCTGCTTCTCTAGAAGAATGTTACAAAAATAGCATTCTTAAAAGGGTGTTCATTCCCCCAAGAACAACAATATATTCCTTCTTAACATTTAACCCCACGAAAGCAATAGACTATCTACTTTCAAATTTTTCTCGGTGATTCTAATCGGTGATAACTCTTTTTTCGTGGCTCAATCTTGATTAAAAGAATTGTTATTCTATAAATTAGGCCTATGTACACATTTTATACAAAAAGACCAGAATGTGCATTCTTCGCACGGGAAGAACAAAGTTTACAAAGAAAATATTTGAGTGATATATACGCCTCTAGTTTTTTGTTCTGGTTTCACAATACTTACTGATGCAAGTTCGATATTACTGGAGTTACATAAACACTCATTTCTTTTTCCCCACTTAGGGATCACATTTCGCGAAGTCCCATCTCATATACAGCTAGGGTGAACGATTATTTCTAGAAAACTACACAGAGATCCGGGAACAAAAAAAAAAAAAAAAAAATCCTTTAAGCCCCATTCTTCCCTCTCAGGAGGTCTCATTTCGCAAAATGCCGTTTTATCTATAGGATGGGACGCACAGACAATATTTTTACACAGTTCAGGATTCTTCGTCTTATACTTGTAGTTTCGGCGATGTGATGATGAGTGGATTAACGGATTTACTTTTATACCTAGTATATGTACACTCTTGTTCAAAAAATCCTGGCCATCCACTTTGCTTTAGAAGGCAATATTTTGACAACCGTACATAGCCAATTATAATGGTTTGGTTCTAGATAAAGATCTAATTGATCAAAGAAAATATACATTTGTTTGATTTAATTCTAATTGTGGGTAACAGCACTGGGCTTTTTAAAGAGAGTTGGTGGCCAAGATTTTTTCAACAAGACTGTACATAGTTGTTAGTTTCTAACCCGTTTATATGTCTCACTTTCTCGACTCTCTTATAATTTCAATAACTCACTTTACATAATATGTTCTCCTTCCTTTGTGAGTATCTTTGGTTTTCGCAATATAGTGCGGAGTCGGGAAAGCGCCAGTAGTTGAAATATTCGGCAAAATAAACGGTGTTTCCAATTTAGCAATTTTATGGCTAAATCTAGCCATTTTCATGTCCTGCTTTAGCTTAAAAAAATCGTGTTTTAGCTACTGGCTATTAAAAAATTATTGGCCAATTCTCCACCCACAATTGACAACTTTTAACCATTTGTTCTTAGTTATAGTAGTCTTTCTAATAAAAAAAAAAGTTCTTTAAGAAAAATGTGGATTAAAACAATACGTAGCTCCCTATTTTTTAATCTTTCTGTTGTCATATTAGATTAGGTTTCACTCTCACCTATCCATAATTTTCTCACAGCAAGTCGGACTTTCTGGAAGCTCTTATTTCCGTTATCATTTGTTCCGGTTGTATTTTTCGTAATTTTACTGTTGTGCTACATCAATAATGTACCAAAACATAATGGTATTTAAAATGGATACATTACACAAGAACAGGAAACGAAGCATATAGTTCAGGGAATTGTAGTACTTCCAGTCAGCAAAATATGCAGGAATTTATTTCGGGGGGGGGGTGAAGGTTGGGGCAAAAGTTTTTCGGGAGGTCCAAATTCAATAAGAGGACAAATTATGTTAACATCTGTAAAAGTACTCCTAAAATTAGGCTAAATTTACAGAAAAGCCGGGATATTGGGGGATCCGGACTCCCAGACACCATCCCTTGGCTACGTCCCAGTTTCCAGGATACCCCAGTGTATGTCCATGTTTCTAGTCAATGAGGGAACAAAATGCTGAGAAAAATTTTAAAAGTTTGAATAGTGAAAGTGCTTGATTTGGGAATTCATGAAAAATATCACAATATATTTTAAAAGTTAGTACACTCATGTTAGGAAATATATATATATATACAGTGGCGGATCTAAGGGGGGAGCTATAGGGGCTATAGCCCCCCCCTTGACGCTCAGGTTTACACTGGATAAAATGGGCTTGAATCCTGCTTCACACTGGATAAAACGGCAAACTATGGTTTAGCCCCTCCCTTGATCATATCCTGGATCCGCCACTATATATATATATATATTGCTTTCTTTATTGCTCAATGCTATTAGGTGTAATTTCAGGTAAGTTTAATCACTTTTAGCTAGATTATGTGCATCATTTACCTACTTTCAGAAATTACCTGTGAGAAACAATAAAAATGGACGAACACATAAACCATATTAAGACGTTTTCAATTGAATGATATTTATTTTTGTTTCTATTATTTATTAATGATTTGGCACAGTGTGTTAAGAAATGCGATGAATGCGAATATTTGACGACCTGCGGCGAATAAAGATCTATTTGTCAACAGCATCTACACAAGACTGTGAAAGGCTGCAGAATGATCTAAATAATATAAATGAATGGTGCCAAGACGACATTTACAAAACAATAAATCCTTATATATTTCCAGGCGCGGATCCAAGGGAGGGGCTATACGGGCTATAGCTCCCCTTGACGCTCAGGTATACACTGGATAAAATGGGTTTCAATCCTGCTTTACACTGGATAAAGCGGCAAACTATGGTTTAGCCCCTCCCTTGATCATATCCTGGATCCGCCATTGTCTATTTCAATACTCGATAGGCGGAACTCTACTTAAGAAAACAGAAACAGTGGAAGATCTAGGGGTAACCTATGATAGTTGCTTGTCATTTAAAACTCATATAACAAATATAACTAATGACGCATACAGAAACTGAGGCTTAATAGTAAGAATAGATAGAAATTTCAATACGATGCATGTGTTCAAGCCATTCGTGCGGTCGAAAGTAGAATATGCCAGACAACCCGAATCATATTACCTACACAAAACAGATAGAGACGATACAGACTAACTTTTTGAAATATATCACTTACAAAGAGTCAGGTCACAGCAAATTTTTATTTTGAAACCCTTGAGCAAAGGAGAAACATTCTAGATGTATTATTTTTATTCAAAATCATTAACAATGAGATAGCTTGTTTGGAACTAACGAATATGATAATATTCAGGTTTCTACCTTAAGGAAGAGGAGGATACCAAACACAGATTTCTTTTTCTGTCAGAAAGCTAGGACGCGTGTATACTAATGAAGTCTCCTATGTGGCGAATATATATTTCTTATAACAGGTGCAGCAAGGTAAATAAACGTTTAGATATCTGTAGTATGTCCGCAGACAATTTGTGAGATGAGCTCCTGTATGTCCTCCTGAGCTCCTGAGCTCCATGGATACTGTACAGTGGAACCTAAAAGCCTATCGTATTCTTAAATAAAAAGAAATAAATGAAAAGGAAGTTAAGCTTTTCTCTTAATTTCTAGTAAACTGTTCCTTGATCAAAAGAAACAAGATCGATATTCTGGAACATCAAAATGTTCTTTCGGGTTCTCCTAAAAATCAATCCAAGAATAAAAGATTCTTTCCTCTGGTTCTGTTGAAATAAATGTCTTTGATAAGTAAATACACCTAAAGTATTTCTTCCTGCTTTTTCTAAGTAAGTAGTAACCCAACGAAATTGATTACAGGTCATTTACAACTTCCTGAAAAGGGGTTACGTCACAGCCTTTTACTGGTTTTTGTATGTGTCATGCCCTTTTCCGTTACTACAGTGTAGAACAAAGATAAAAAGGAAACGAAAGAAATAAATAAAAGAAAAAGAACGCTAGCCGTAACTGGTTTACTCAGGGAGATTCTGGGATCTTTCTTTATCATGCATTTGTATATCAAATTTCATTATTTTTCTGTACTTCCAGAGGTTCAAAAGAAATGTAATGCTTCTAAGCCTCTATATCAACTTATGAGTCAAATTTCACAAAACCTCACGTTATTTGCAGTCTAGTATTTGTAGATTTTGTACGTAAAAAATGAAATGAAGTATTTTCGCTCTACGTTCCACGGTTATGTCGTGTAGGCTGAAGGATATAGTGATGGTGAGGAACGAAATGTTGGCATAAAGAATACCCCCCACACACCACAAAGCCTACTTGACGCGAATTGTGTTTGAACCAAAGACTTCACAGTCCACACTAGAGGTGAATTTTCTCTACCACTGAGCCAGCGAGGCCCCTTTTCATGTAGAAAATGACAAATAGTTCACGGAATAAATAAGCTATATACAGAAACGAGGTATGTCATAGTGTTCCGAGAGAACTTTAACCCTCCGAGGAGGGATATGTACAACCCCTGCATTTATCACATTCAATACTTACAGTATGTTCAGCATAGAACGGTCTTAGAGCTTATTTAACATTTTTACGTCTCACATAGTTTATTTGGTGTCTTAATTCACCACCAGTATGTCATACTGTCCATACCGTCCCACTTCGCTCATTGAGTCACCGAAAACTAATGAGCCGCTTACAAATTTGTTTTGGTGCAATTCATTTTTAGTGCGGTTAACTATCCAGCTATGGCACCACATGTTTTGAAAATACAAATAACGGATCTATTGCTTTTTATTATTATTTTTAAATTTTCGCTTTTCCCTGAAAACATTACCGGAGCTTTCTAGGGACCGGTTTTCATGTTTGTTTTCTCTTAGATCTCCGTGACAAATATGGCATTTGTCCGTATTATACGCTATGTATATAGTTAGCACAAGGATTCTACTGTTTTCCGAAGAAATTCTTGTTCCACCACTCGCTCACTAGAGAAAGCTGTTTTGTCGTTTGAAGGATTTTGGCCGCTGCATCCCAGTGGCTTCTTCTGTGTAGATCAGATTGCACTTCAGATGTTATCAACGGACCGTCATCTCCCCTGTCCCCAAACAAGCCCTTTTGTCGTCAATAGAGGGTGTTGTAAAAGCAACTCGAAGGGTGGTTAATGAAGGACGAAGGGCGATTTCCCTACAAAACAACAGAAAGAAAGAGCCGAGTTTATGTCTGTCCTAGATCCGTCTGTTGCTGTCATGTTCCTTTGACACATGGGTTTTTAAAATTAGCTTCCGAAATGAAGAGTAAAAGAATATTCTCTCCCAAGCTGTGTGATGGAATCGACCAACCACAACCAACAAATGAATACTTTTGCCATCTGGCTCAACTCCGATACAAGTGTTTTCGGTTCAGCAGGATTGAATTTCTATTCATGGGAGAGTATCAGTCTCTTGGGGCAATTCCATTATATATTATAGTGTCTTTATTTTGTATCCTTGTAATAAAATAGCTTTCTGAGAGATATATGGGAATCTTTCTATACATTTCTTGAAGAGAAATTCTACAATTTTATTAATATTTGAAGACTCGCTCTTGCAATTGTTTCACTTGGTTTAGTTTTTAAATACCTTTATGCCTTAAATTTTCATAGTTCGTTATATGCTAGGTTATATTTCTAAGCAATAATATTTTCTATTTTGTGACGCTTGGGTACAACACTGTTACAGTAACTTCTGTTTTGGGCACTTAGACTGTTTTCTTTCGCGAGTCTTCATTTAACAACAACAACACCAAAAAGTATGTGTCCAAAGATAAGACACATACAAATCGATAGATCTAACTGAATTGAACAAAATTATACAGGGTGTTTCAAAACAACACCGACAACGTTTGGGAGGTGACGCTAGAAGCTAGAGTACTAAGAAGCTCTTAGAAATGAAATACGGATGACAAACTAAAATGATCTAGAGAAGAAGAAAAAAAATGTCGATAACTCAGAAGTTAAAATAAAATTAAATAGCCTCTAAAATTGTCCTCAAATACTACATTTTTCATGTTAGCTTTAGTTCGTAAAACATTGCTTCATCCTTCTTGATGGTGAATTTCAGAGCTAAATATGGCATTTAGGTCATGGAATTCTTATCTAACTATAGAATATACTATAAGAAAGCTATTTAGATAGAAAAATCATAAAAATGAAAAAATCCAAAATTTTTCAAAATTCTCGTTTTTTCCCCAAAAAGCCGGCTTTTTATGTGAAAAAAACATCGATTCAAAAAAACCGGCTTTTTTTTTTTTTTTTTGCATCTCTACTTGTAATAAAATAAGGCTATAAAATTATTATCACTAATCGGAGTTTGAATTTCTATAGTCAATCGCTGAAACACCGCTCTGTTACAATACCGGTGGATCTGACCTTTACAATATAAAATGGTAAAGTGTTTGTCATGGGTCATATTACGATACATTTCAACTTAATTATCATATATAATTATTTTCTTATTGAATTACAGATACTTTTCAGTGCAAAATAGGATGAAATTTAAAAGTCTCAAATTAAGGTCAAGTCGGCCAACATAATGAAAAAGTATAAAATTTGACTGTGTCTGGAAAGCCAAGTAATAAATCCTATTGCTATTATTACAATCACAAATACCAATATCCAAAAGTGGCTGAAGTCCTTTTTCCACTTAGATATACTCATCTCAGGTAAGTAAATAGAAACAAATAAAAAAAAGAATAAAAATGGAAGCCTTGAAAGTAAAACATAGACAAATTCACAAGTGTTCAGAAGATGCTGCCTACAATGTACTGCCGGCAGGTCAGAGTGGGTCACAGTGGGTAGTAGACCGCAGGGTCACGTCTCGTTGACACACGACGACCCACGGCCCACTCCATCTCTGTCCCCTACCCTTTCCATCTGGAGGAAATCTGAAATCATCAATGCTCGGATGGAACAACTACTTCTATTATAATGGAGTTAAACACATAATAGAGAACAGTTGTTTACTATGAAGATTTTTCCCCAAAGAACTTTCATTTTTTTCACTGGATGTGTTAAGTATTACAAACCACGTGCGCTACACTTAAACGATATACCCAAATAAGTGTAGACGAATTGCCGCCATCTTATTATCACCCATAGAGAAAGGCCTTCGCATAAGTAGAGTGCTCAAGTGTGCGCCAACAGTTAACAATACGAAGTGAATCAGCTTCACTGGATGTCCTTTCTTGAAATGCAAATCGTCAACACAAAGAGTTATTGAAACTTAAGTAATGAAACCTAAGCATCTCTATCTCTAGATGGCTGTCTGTTTCTTTTTTTTTTATTTTCTTGTGTTGCTTAAGAGTCTTCCTACCCACAAAAAATCTGTTCGCAAAAACATGCATGCTCTCATTCCTTCCTGTTCATTAACAAAGTAGAAGATTGTCATAATCTTTCGATATGTTGTAGACATAGGATGGTACTATGGGGCATGTTGGTTTCTGTCTAAAAAACGTAATATATTTTTATTACACGTGTGATTAAAGTTACGGTAACTTTGTGAATCAATAAAAGTTTCAAAAACACGATATTTGAAATTTTAACGGCACAGCCCCCTAAATTACTCTTTTTTTATTTAGGAGTTGTTTCAAACGTATCGTAATACATATATTAAACGTAAAAAAGCATAATTTACGAACTATTATGCATTGATTAAATTCGATATTTCAATACTTTTTCTCTTCTTTTTAAGTGGACGTAGTGTTCGCCGTAACTGGTAGATGGCACCACATGGATTTTCCTTCCTCCCCTTTTTTTCGGCAAAGGGAAACAAACAAGAGGTCCACTATAGTAGCTCGGGTTTAGGAAGGGTGGGTGAGGACCTTTGTTGAAAGAAAAATGACAAGGAATGTATGGGAGGAGAAATTCCAACCTCGTTTTCGGAAGCATACAAAATTCTGAAATATATACTAGTTTGCACTGGAGACAAAGCGTCTGGCCAGACGCTTATGAGGCAAGAGATAGGGCTTTACTTCTTTTTTTTTTTTTTTTTTTTACTCCATATGTAAAAGGCAAAGGATACTACAATCATCCGTAAGGAATGTCGTATTTGATAAAACCAAGCATTCATTTTTTTTTATTTTTTACAAATTTCGTTTGTAATAGAAAAGTAATTAGCATATGTTATAGCGGCAACATTCAGTGTGTCAAAATATCAATTATTTTCATGCATTTATGTGGGAGAGAGTAAGGCAACCGATTTTGCTCTACACCTTATAATGACTTTAGTACAGCCTTAATGCCGGCTTTCTAGACCTGATTCCACTTCGTGTTATTTTACGTAGCTTCGTAATTGTTCTCAATATGTGGGTCAACACCGAAATTTTTAAGTAACCTTGTTGGAATCGAATCCAGAACCATGCAAACGTTACGCAGAAACGCGCGCTAATCACTTAATAAACACACGCGGAAGTAATGTACTTTTGAAGCATTGAACAATATTACTGTAAACTGGGGATACTTGGAAAATCTGGGGTTACCTGGAAAACTGGCATTTTTTGTGTTATATGGTATAATAATGAAAGAACTATGACAGATACGCCGTTTTCTTCTAATGAAAAGTAGGCACCTAAAAGAAACAATATGGATGATGATAAGTGCTGTATCTTATTTATAGACTGGTCTAAAAACTCTGATAGCAGTTGATACTTTTTTTTTTTTAATTTTCTGTAAATTGTTCCTGTGTTTCCGTAATGAAAAGTGATTTTTACCTGGTTGTGCTAAATATCATTGCTTTCAGAAGTTTCCTAACGAGACGAATTAGTTTTACATTTCCACTTCTTTCTGGAACAATTTGGGGCTATTTTTTTTTTTTTATCTCCTTCCGTTTTCCTTCTAAAACTGCTGATATTGATCAGGGGATAGACAACGATGACATTATTGAAATTTTGCATGAACATACCTACATCCGCAGAGAACAAGTTGTTTTTCCATATGACTTTGCAGCAAAGGATTTTAATATGTGAATTTTTGTCCTTATCGTACTGTGTTATATTATTATTATTATTATTATTATTATTATTATTATTATCACAGTACCATATTATATTTTTTCAAAGAGTTGACGTAAATGTACACTTGTAAAATGGTACCAGGTAATTTTGTAAACCAATGTAAGGCAATTACTGATCTGATACATACATAAGTTTCATAAAATTTTGTAGGGCATGTTTTAGTGTCTTAAAGAAGTCTCAAGAGCTTATGTGTGTATTGGCATTTGCCAAAATTTCTCTTGTATTGCTTGAAAAACTACCGTTTATAAAAGCATATTGCAAAAACAATTTCTTTTTTATTGGTTCTGTTGGCCTTCAGTAAGACAAGTTTATCACTGTAGGTAGTTTAGGTTGGTTCAACAATTTATTGTGTTTAACTAAAAGGTTGTGCAAAAAAAAAAAAAAAAAAAAGTCTCTTTTTATTTAAAACAGCCTAGTAACACATTACTATGAAAGAAACATAGGCATGTTGCATATCAATCTTCTCAGGAAAGTGTGATCTTGCAAGTGGTTCTTTCCAAATAGTCCCATTTTTAACACAGCTTTTATTACTATGAAAAGATGTATAATTTACAAGTAGCCCCAAAAGCGGAGCTACTTGGTAGCAGAGCATTTTGGCTTTTGGGGGGCTTCAGTCTAAGTAAAATTTTATGTCTGTAAGAAACGTCACAAGAAGAAAAATTAATTGCAAGAAATAACAAGAGGTAGTATGAAAAAGAAAAAAATCCAAGTACGGTATTTACTTGCTTTTCTTTTATCTACGTCAAGAATTAAAATGCAAAAATAGTAATTTAAAAAATGCACTGGTGTTACGAAAAGTGTGTTGCATTTTGAACAAATGTATATAATAAAAAATTTAAAACGTATTATGAAATCTAAAATAGTGTATTATTGTAGTAATAAAATACAAGACTATAGTATTAACGTAACTGTAGGTAAGGAGATAATACTTCAGAAAGGCTGAACTGAGGATCGAACTCGGAATCTTCCTATTACAAGATAAAAGTGTGTGATATTGCATTTTGTACTTACCTATTTGCCACATTGATACACTACACGCGGGCCGCGGTGGCTCAATGGTAGAGCGTTCACCTTTGGTGCTTGGGGTCCCGGGTTCGATCCCAGTCTCCGCCAAGTAAACTTTGTGGTGGACAAACACCGTGTGCGTGGGTTTTCTCGGGGTTCTCCCGTTTCTTCCCACTTTCTTCATTCCACCATTTCATTCATTACTCATCATCACCGTCTCCTTTAGCATAACCGTAAAACTCAGATTTCACATTGATACACTACACCTCGTGGGATACAATACCGGGAAAGTTTTATTCATAGGAATAAAAAATAAGTACTGCATAATTTGCGCAAGAGCGACATCGCATAACGTCCAACCCAAACAACATGCATGTTCAAGAAATTTGCCAGCTGGACAGAGCTCATGTGGAATGGAAGCGTCGATAATAGTCGACGGTTTCTGTAAGAGTGAAGAGATGTATGGTGTGCGATTCAACAAACTTATAGCTGATGGAGATAGTAGTGTGTACAAAAAAATTTTGGATGCTAAACCTTACAAAAATTTAACGGTAGAAAAGATTGAATGCAGAAACCACCTTCTAAGGAATTTTTGTAGTAAATTGAGAGAAATTGCAACTACAAGTGATGGGAGGAATACAATTCATTTGCGAAAAAGCATAGGAGCAAATGTACTTAGATTTAGAAGAGGTGTTGTAAAAGCGGTTGAATTTCGGAAAAATGAAGATCGTCCACTTACAGAAAAAATATAACTTTTAAGAAAAGATATTTTGAATTCAACATTTCATATTTTTGGTTACCATACGAACTGCGGAAAATATTTTTGTAGCAATGATGGAAAAGAAGAAAATCTCATTCCATATCTTGAAAGCTCTGGACTTCTTGACAAAATAAATCACGTTGTTAGACGATTGAGTTTGCACTCTCGAAGTTTAATTTACGACATTAGTAGCAATTTAGTCGAACATTATAACTCCGTTGTGGCGAAATTCATTGGAGGTAAACGTGTTAATTTCGCGATTGGAAAATCCTATGCAGGAATCCTATGTGCTGGAGCTGCTGTGCGTTTTAACACTGGAGCACCTATGTACAAACTGCACAAGCACATGTACAAATCAAGTCCAGGCAAGTACACAAAATATATGGAACAAAAAAGGAAACGAAAGGTACAAGGTGCAAAGGATAGACGATCTACGAAACGAACATGTCGACGTTCCATTCCGTTTAAAGGAAGCACTAATGGAGACAAGGATTATGGACCCAGTGCCCAGAAACCAGACCTTTCAGAAAATGAATTCGAGAGGGAAAAGATAGGATTTCTGCAGAGGCTAATAAAGTCTCCAGAGGAACTGAGAGAACTAGAACAGAGAAGACCGAAAGTGTAGAGTGGATTGTGGACTGGAAGAGACGTTTAACAGCCTCTCACTTCGGCCGTATTTGCAAAATGTTACCCCAAACCAGCTGCCAATCAGCTGTGAAGTCCATTTTATATTCCAATTTTGATAACAAGGCATTGAGATACGGTCGAGTAAATGAGTGGAGGGCCAAAAGAGAATTACAAACGATCATTGGCAAAAATATCCAAGACTGTGGGCTTTTTATTAACAAACAGTTGTCATTCCTGGCAGCAAGTCCAGACGGCTTAATAGATCGTGACGGCTTAGTTGAAATTAAATGCCCTCATTCAGCTTCTACTATGACACCAGATGAAGCCATAAAATCGAAAAGAGTCACTATGTGGGAAGTTGACAGGCAAGGTAATATCGGTGGTGTCAAGAAGTCTCATCCTCATTATTTTCAGGTGCAAGGGCAGTTGCATATTACGAGAAGAACCTACTGTATATATGCCATATGGACACCTTTTGGAATCAAATTTGAAAAAAATTTAAGAGACGATGAATTTTGGGTGAACGAAATGTTTCCCAAATTAGAAAAATTCTATTTCAACTGTCTTTTACCTGAACTCATTGACCCGCGACACTCAAGATCAATGCCTATTCGAGACCCGAAATATATATTGGAAACACAAGAAAAACTACGTCTAAAACGTACACCTACAGGAAATCGGATGACAAATGAAACTGTAGTCGAATGAATTTTCATGGCATCTGTTACACCTAGGTTAAGTTCATACATAATCCTTTCCAAATCATGAAGAATTATGGAGAACGTGTCTCTTCTTTTTTAGAGGGTCTTAAGTGGAGATTATACGTCACAGATATTTGAGGACTTGCAAGAAAGAGCAAAGGAAGAGTACAAGTTTCATTAGAATTTCAAGGGTAGTGGTTGGGACTGTCATGATGAAGAGGATGGAATGTGTGGCTCACCACATAGAAGATCTGAAAATAAATTGAGTACGGCAATTTAGCTGTCCCAAGAAATGAACAGATTGTGTGAAAATACCATACGGAGCAAAGTGGTGTTACGGTAATAACCTCCATTAACAGAAACGAGATTCTGAACATAATTGTGATGAGACCATCTTCAAATGGCCCAACTAACTGTATATATTCAAATAGATTACACTGTATATTTAAATTAACATTTCTACTTTGAAACTTGATAATTACGTTTAAATTTCATTTATTGGTCTGTAATGCATGGAATATTTTCTTTCATTTTTGCTTATTATTATTATTATTATTATTATTATTTCGATTTTGTTAACCCCAAACAAATGAATTTAAGTAAACTTAAGTAAATCTGGTGATAATAAATAATGAGTTGCAAAGCATGTTAGGTTACATGATAAAATATTCTAATGTTTCAAGCGGAGGGTACGAAACCACATTGATTTCACTAACTGTGAACTCATTAAATAAATAGCCGAATAATATCTGTAATACATCATAAAGCATGCTACATTTCTACCAGGTGAACAGAGAATTAACACTTAGTTTCGATATTCGAGTCCCGATATGAATATAAATAAGTAGTTTTATGCATTCCATTTTACACTGGGGATCACGTACTCAATAATTCTACCAGTTCTATTGAATAAAAGTTACATTTCAAGCAAATTAAGCATGTTATGTAAAGTAGTCTTGCATGCATCATTTTAGGGGTCAAGTAGTTTGTAAGGTTGAACTAATTGAAGTTTTGTATTTATTTGTTGCATGTGTCTATTGCATTTTGAAGGGTACCTGGGAAAGCAGCCAGGATATTCATGCTGACGGTTGCAAGCCCGTAAAAATGTTGAGCAACAGTTACCCCAGGGAATTAGATAGTTTTTCTGAATTTAAAGTATATTTTGATGGATTAGTACACTAATTTACAACATATACAGAATTACAACTAAGCATTTCTGCTCTACTGAGGAAAATTGTATGGAAGCCTTTTCCTAAACTCTCTCCAATTTTATTTTTTTAAAATTTCTTGTTGTAAGAAACTTCATTGATAGCACACGCAATTTAGATTTTGCAAATAGATTTTACTATTTTCAGTACATTAGGACTGAATTTACGGAAGTGCAACCCTGTGCACGTGCACCGGCGCCAGTTTTTTAAATGTTGTTTATTGGACAAAATAAAATGAAAGTTTTCTTTGTCCGGTTGTGACTTGCGATAGAGATAAAATTAGAAATAGAAAAGAAACGAATGACCCAAGAAGCACTTTTCCACTGGCTGCTTTTCTTTCTGCTAAACGTATCTCCAAACCGGTAGATAGAAGATCGAAGAATTGACCGCACACCATTTCCACTTCCTCTTGCTGAGAGTGTGAACGAATGGCAATAAATAGTTCTGGTTTTCTTGTTTTTATTTTCTTACAAAGGAGATCGTTGAAAAAAAAAAAGTAAAAATTCTGAACCATCCTGTGACGAAGAATTAGACTAGTTGAACATGAGGAAGTTTATAAACACACGAACAACCTCACCCATGACCAGTTTCACCCCTATTGAAACACATGCCCTGTTGTAAAGTCTGGGAGAGGGAGGGGTTAGAAACGGATGACAAGAAAGGTTCTTTTCTTTTTCTTGCAAAACATATTGGTGAAAAGAGGCGACATTCAGAGCCATCTATTGACGGAAAAATCGGAGAATTAAAAAACTATCTCTGGTAGACTGACTCTTAAGATAAAACTGCAGTTGCTGTCCTATCTGTCACGGAAGAAAGAAAACAAAACAAGATCTGCTTGCAGAGATAATCAGCAAACTTTAGAATGCTGATTATGCAGTGATACCAGACAGCATGCCTTGGCTAAAATTGGACTTTTGTTCTTATTCATTTCATAACCTGTTCTTCATAAACTAATAAAAATTGTTCGACATTTCAATTATTAAAGCTGTATTCTTTATCACTTAACTTGTAAGCATCTGACAACGCATATTCATCCACGCTGCTACATGACAGTGATGCCAACCTAAAACATTATAAAATCCCATCTCGAGAGGTAGAAATTCCCATTTTGCACTTGAATTTCCCACGCTATACTAATAACAAAGTTTTCTAAATTTAGAAAGCATGAACAGTGAAGTCTGTGTATGAGTGAATTATTCAAAAATTCCGATTCTCAACGTTAATCAAACAGTTTATGAACAAATACTTTCCTTAATCGAAAGAGACAATTGAAAACACTGATGAAAATAAGGACATTTTGTTGTGAGTTTATTAGTTCCACCACGCTTTTGTGCCATAATTTTCTACTCAACGTAATAAAATTAGATAAACTTCATTCTCCAGTCATTTTGTATGAAACGATTTGGAAAGATGAAGTTTCTTGGTTTGTTTTCTTCCGTTAGTCGTGTCCCTTCTTTCATTTCTCTCCTTTTGTTTTCAATGCAAAAATCACTTTAAAATTAACATGCATTTTATAAAAGAAAAATCAACAATTAGCATTAATTTCAAGTGTGTCTACTCCTCGCCCATAGACAATTTTTTTGGCGTCAATAGAATAGCTATATGAAAAATCCCATAAATCTTGCCAATTTTTACAAAAAATTCCCTTTATCCCTTTTCGAGAAATCATCGTCAAAAAATTATACAATATGGGTTTTTTCCCACGGGTTGGCATAACTGTACCATATCAAGAAATGAGGGGGGAAATAAAACAATGCTCTTTTTCCAAATGCATGTCTGTTTCGCTCCGCACTTCACCTATTCTTCTCTCTATCAATCAATACTGAACAGGAGCGGATCCAAAGAGGATACACCAAGACTTAGGTTCCCTCCCTTTACGATAAAAATTGATTTACGACACTTGATCGTAGTTTGGAATAGTCAAAATGACATATGGATTGTATTTCCCCCTGACCATATCTGGGATCCGCCCAGCTACCAAATGCTCAAATAATGTAGGATTCTGTTTTGTGTAATTACAGTATATCCAGAGTTAGTCTATATAAGATTTTCCAAGAGAGATGAGTACATCATGGGTCGACAGTTTTCTTTTTCAACATATTTAAGCCTAGACAAATAAACAAAGAATAATATTTGTGAGATATAACTTTACGCTAAAGAAGTGAAAAGGATCGCGAGAATATATCTGACATATTGCTGAAAATGTGAACGAATTTCCTATTTTGGTCCACCAGAAACTGGAAAAAAAAATCACTGGTTCGTTCCTTTAAAGTGAACGAATTCAAGGAACGCATTGTTGGTAAAATTATAAATAAGTTTGTATTCAAAACATTGTATTCTATATGCTAAAGGAGACGATGGAAAATGGATTTACATGATAGAATGATAAAACATATTGTCCTAAACTGGACTTAATGTCATAACTAGTACATTTTATGTACGTTAACCCTGTGCCTTTCACATAGCCGTTATGTGTCGAAGGTAACAGTAAATGCAATAAGCACATCTTCAGGCATATGTATTTAAATATTCTCTTTCTTTGTATATATATAGAGAGAGGAGATGAAACTATGGAATACGTGAGAGTTGTGGAATTATAGTATATTTACTCTGTTTTGTATTTCGTTCTTACAGTGATTGCACTACGCCGATTCGCACTTGTTGCCGGAAAAGACAGCGAACGATATTACACATACATATAAACTGATTAAAATAGAAGGTGAGTCGTTATGGACAATTTCATTTCTCGGGCATTTAATTAATTCCCACTGGTTATGTAGAACTTCAAGATTAGAAGAAAAGAGATACCTTGAAGCGATTTTCTTTTTCTTTTTGCGATAATAACTTTTCTGAAGATACTCGAGATGAAATATGTATGTAATGTGTTCAGTGCTACATGTGGGCTCATTTCCAATGTTATGTTTTTGAGAATTATGCTCGTATTAGTGATTTTTGTAATAATTGTAATTTGAATTGAGGTGAAAACTAGTTTAGTAGAAATTAGAAATAGTAGAACGTACTGGAACAATTAATACAATGGTAAGAACCATTATTTCATGTTTCCTTTGCTATTTTATAGGCACAGCCTTCTATATTTCTTCACACTTTTATTATTAATTGCGTTTTGTGCGAATTTGTAGAAGTTATATATTAGAGACCAATTAAATCCTTTGTACGGCAATAAAACCATTAGTTATTTCACATGAATATTTACGGAGTTACTAGTGTAAAAGAACATGCTATTCCATAATGTAATTGTTCTCTGTCTCCCTTTGTCAGGATCGGTTTTGTGGTTTGTAATCTCCTCTCTTGGAGGCGAGACAGAACGGTGGGAAACATTGTGAGGATGAATCTTGCATAATGATGGTCTGTACAGCATCCACCGGATTGAAGCACACGTCAGACGTCACAGTTCGGAACGCACGCTAATGGTTAAGTTCCGTCTTTCATTAGTTTCGTGTTTCTTAAGGATACAAAACATACAGCTATACAGGGTGGTGAGTAATAAATATCTCAGAAATCTAAAAGGCAGAGGAACGAAATTTTGCACCAAGAAACCATAGGGAAGGGGACATCTTTGCGCGTATTAAGGTTAGTGTAAAGGGACAAGTTTTGCCGATAGGTGTCACTACAGTCTTCGTATCTCCCATGTATTTTTTTTTTTTTTTTTTTTTTTACCTTTCACAAAAATTTACAATTTCTCTTACAAATTTCGTCCTAGAGACTTCAAATTTTTAGAGAAGGAACTTCATAACCTATTGAAGGGAACAATCCGTGCCGATTTTTTATTTAGAATTTTCTGTATTGTTGAAAGTTCCATTGTTAAAGGTTTGGATATGCATTTCAACAATCATGCCATTTCAACAATGAAGAAAATTCTAAATAAAGAATCGACACGGATTATTGCCTTTGATAGATAATAAAGTTCCTTTTCTAAAAATTTGAAGTCTGTAGGTTGAAATTTGTAAGAGAAATCGTGAATTTTCAAAGATAAAAAATACATGGGAGAGATACGAAGACTGTAGTGCCATCTATCGGCAGAACTTGCCCCTTTAAACCAACCTTAAATAGAAACACCCAACAAGCAGTAGTGTTATGCCAATTTAAAGTTATGTTTTTCAAATGACACTATGTCAGATTATTACATATTTCAAATCAGCATGTCAAACAAAAACTTAAAATATCCCATTTATTATTCAGTGTTGCAAACTAAGGATGTTATAGTATCACAAACATCCAAAGTTTGCAAGCCCACAGTACAACAGAGATGGACAGGATAATGCACATCGAAAGTATCTTAGTGTTGCATAGTTATGATATGGCTTATTTCGAATGAATAAGACCCAAGTTACCACGGCTTGAAAATTTGATTTTTTTTAAAAGGCTTTTCTTCGAAAAAAATGCTTAGTTACTTGTGTGGTTTGTCATGAACGTACAAATTATTCCGCCATCTACGGCACTTCGATATCTCAAACCGTTCCGGTTATGCTGTATGTGTGATAGAGGCTTCCAAACTTTGGATATTTATGATACAATAGCATCCTTAGTTTGCAACACTGAATAATAGATGTGGTATTTTAAGTTTCCGTTTGACACGTTGATTGGAAATATGTAATAACCTGACGAAGTCCCATTTGAAATAGGGATGGCCAGACGGATCCGGATCTCGGATATCCGGATCCTATAATATCCGGATCTTAGATCCGGATCCGGAATTTCGGATCTTGGATCCGGATTCGAAGTTTCGAATATTGGATCCGGATATTCGGTTCCTGGATCCAAACTCGAAATTTCGAAGTTCAGATTCGGACTCCTGATTTGAATATATTAGGCCTTAGATTGAGACCCAGAACTAAAATATCCATATGTATAAAATTTACTAGGTGAATTTTATCTAACTCAGTGGGAAGACAATTCAATTTAAATGACAAAAGATTACATGAAAATCTTATTTTCACATTTTTCGGGGTTAGACCACTGTTGCGCACACCCCATTATTTAGTCTTTAGTATATCTTTAAATGTACTACAAGTATGCCACTTTCATCTCAAGTCAGTAGTTGTATAGATCTGCCTTTTGTTATATATTAATCGAGTTAGGATTAAAACTCGATTGTTTGTGAGACCTATGATAATATTTTCAGAATGAGCTATAACGTTGAAAAACTGCATAGTAATGCTGCATAGTTTCTTTGTGCCACATTGGAATTTAATGTAGTCTATCTTATACAGTCGGCTCTTATTGAACTCCTGCAGCATTACGCTAAAATCATGGATGTCTTTGAATTTTCGTCATTATTTCTATTTTTTATTACGAGCAAAATAAATATCATAAGCGGCATTTTACATAATACATATAGACGCAGTTCAGTCCAGGGTGCGAAATCATTTGAAAATGGTGGGGGGGAAGAAGTTCAGCGATCCACATTAATGCTTCGTGAGGCCTCCAAAAAGTTGAAATTTTAATGGATTATTATTATTATTATTATTATTATTATTATTATTATTATTATTATTATTATTATTATTATTACTACTACTACTACTACTACTACTAATAATAATAATAATAATAATAATAATAATAATAATAATAATAATAATAATAATAATAATAATAATAATAATAAATGTTTAAAGTAGTCAACATTGTTATTTAAAAGTACTTTAATGTTATTTATCCATTTAACCAAAATTGATAACTTATCTACTGCACTTAATATACACTTCGGTGCGTATGGTCCAGGGCTAGACTTTCGTGGGAGCACAGTACCCTTGTGTTTGCCATCATATTGAAGACTGCATTTACGAAAATAGCGGTAGAGATCTATAAGTCAGAAATAATAGTCCCTGAGAACCGATGTCCTAACCAAGCATTAGAACTACTAACTTGAAGCGCTTCACCTGGCCAGCCATAGATCCCCATGAGCTGTAGAGTCAGAGCATAGTTTTTATTATTAATGAAATTCCCGTTTCTTCGA